>NC_081555.1:16508019-16513019 GCF_963082655.1 Stomoxys calcitrans | reverse complement strand
GAAATTTTAACAAAATTTCCCATAGAAATGTAATTTTAACAAAATTTTCTGTAGAGATGAAATTTTGACAAAATTTCCCATAGTAATGAAATTTTGACAAAATTTCCCACAGAAATGGGATTTTGACAAAATTTCCCATAGAAATTAAATTTTGACAAAATTTCCCTTAGACATAGGATTTTGACAAAATTTCCCGTAGAAATGAAATTTGGACAAAATTTCCCATAGAAATGGGATTTTGACAAAATTTCCCATAGAATTTAATTTTTGACAAAATTTCCCATAGAAATGGAATTTTGACAAAATTTCCCATCGAAATTAAATTTTAACAAAATTTTTCATAAAAATGAAATTTTGACAGAATTTCCCATGGAAATGAAATTTTGACAAAATTTCCTATAGAAATGAAATTTTGACAAAATTTCCCATTGAAATGGGATATTGACCAAATTTCCCATAGAAATGAAATTTTGACAAAATTTCCCATGAAAATGAAATGTTCACAAAATTTCCCATAGAAATGGGATTTTGACAAAATTTCCCACAGAATTGTAATTTTGACCAAATTTCCCATAGAAATGAAATTTTGACACAATTTCCCATAGAATTGAATTTTTGACAACATTTCCCATAGAAATGGGATTTTGACGAAATACCCCATAAAAATTTAAGTTTGACAAAATTTTTCATAAAAATTAAATTTTGACAGAATTTCCCATAGAAATGAAATTTTGACAAAGTTTCCTATAGAAATGGGATTTTGACAAAATTTTCCATAGAAATGGCATTTTGACAAAATTTCCTATAGAAATGAAATTTTAACAAAATTTCCCATAGAAATGAAATTGTAACAAAATTTCCCATTGAAATGAAATTTTGACAAAATTTCCCATAGAAATGAAATTTTAACAAAATTTCCCATAGAAATGGTATTTTGACAAAATTTCCCATAGAAATGAAATTTTGACAAAATTTCCCATAAAATTGAGATTTTGACAAAATTTCCCATAGAAATTAAATTTTGACAAAATTTCCCATAGAAATCGGATTTTGACAATATTTCCCATAAAAATGAAATTTTGACAAAATTTCCCATAGAAATGGGATTTTGACAAAATATCCTATAGAAATTAAGTTTCGACAAAATTTCCCATAGAAATGTGATTTTGACAAAATTTCCCATAGATATGGGATTTTGAAAAAATTTCCCATAGAAATGAAATTTTGAAAAAATTTCCCATAGAAATGAAATTTTGAAAAAATTTCCCATAGAAATGAAATTTTGAAAAAATTTCCCATAGAAATGAAATTTTGACAAAATTTCTCATAAAAATGAAATTTTGACAAAGTTTCCTACAGAAATGGGATTTTGACAAAATTTTCTATAGAAATGAAATTTTACTCTGTTAGGGTATTGTTGACCTGGTTTAAAATTCTTGTAATTTTGTTGTATTGTATCGGCTATAGGTCCATTAAAACACAAATATTTAAGGTTTTTTTCTTTTATTTTTCTCCAATATTTCGGTAGACTCCGTCTACCATTTTCAAGGCTAGTTGTATTTAAATAAAAAAACAGAAAAACACAAATTTTAGTAAAAACGAATCACACAATAAAAACAGAAAAACAATAATTTTTAAGAAACTTTAATTCCTATTACATTTAATGAGTTGTTACACGAACTATTGTCTGTTGGCAACTAAATGTTCTCTTCTGCTGTGCTTGTTGACTGTGTGGCGGTATACCTTCGCGCAGCTTTCTATATCTTTCTTGAAATTCATTCTCTCGTCAGGCGGTAAGTCGATGATATGCAACATCTCGAGAGTGAATCTTCGTCTGTAATTGTTCTCTTGAGCTAAGATGTCCACATCGTTGAGGTTTGGCTTATGACCAGTCAATGCACAGTGGGCTGCTAGTGCAGTTTTCTGCTCGATTGGTCTATTATTGGCTTTTTGGTCAGATTTATGTGCAGATAACCTAGTTTTCAATTTCGTCATGGTAGTGCCAATATATGCCATCGGGCATATATTGGACTTGTCGCCGTTACATCTAATTTTATATACCACGTTTGATTTCTCCTCATTTTTAATTTTACATTTTGTCTTGCTGAATAATTCATTCACAGTTTTGCCTGTTTTTAATGCGAGATGGTATTTGTCCTTGTCGTATAGATTTGATTTGCCAAATCTTTCGGAGAATCCTTGTATGTATGTTAGCGATTTATAAATTTTTCCTCTTGTAGGCTGCTCTCCGTCTATGATTTTTCCAAGACGTTCCTTGGCCTTGCCTAATAGTGAATTAATTGTCCAATTAGGGAAGTCGTTGGCCCTAAGAATTGCCTTTATTTTCCTCTCATTGTCAGGATGAAAGTCTGGATCACTAATGCTAAATACTCTTCTTATAAAATTCGTTGCTGTGTTTGTTATTACTCTCTTGTGGTGTTTAGAGTAAAAATTGATTAATCTTCCGGAAGCCGTCGATTTTTGATACCAATCTATTTTTAGCTGGTTGCCATGTCTATAAACTACCGAGTCCAAATAAGGTAGTTTGCCATCATATTCTTCTTCCTTCGTAAATTGGATGTAGTTGTTGAAGGAGTTCAGAGTCTTCAGCGTCTCTGCCACGTCTGATTTCTTCAAAATCGCGAAAATGTCGTCTACATATTTTGTCAATATCTTAGGTTTTCTTATTTTGTCAAATGTGTTATTGAGAAGTTCCTCCATTACGATGTCAGCAATAATGGGTGAAGCGGGTGATCCCATTGGCATTCCTCTAAGCTGTTCATACAACTTGTCATCGTATTTAAAATATCTGCTGTCCTTAATGCAGAATGTTAGAATTTCCTTGAAAATTTCCCTTGGAATATTGGTATATTTTTCAATCTCGTCCCATTTATTCTCAATTGTCTGGAGTGCTAAATTTATTGGAATACTTGGGAACAAGGACACCACGTCAAAAGATACTAAAACTTCGTCATTTTCTATGGTCATGTTCTTTATCTTAGCTTTAAAGTCCACTGCGTCTTTCACATTATATTTGGAATCCTTGGTGATATTTTTCAAAATATTCACTATGTACCTACATAGATGATAGGACGGCGCGTTTATTGATGAACATATTGGTCTCAACGGTGTACCTTCTTTATGGATCTTTGGGAGTCCATATATTCGAGGGGCCAATGCGGTCTTGCTGGTCAATTTATTCTTCTCCTGGATGCTGATAAGATTCAAGTTGTGAAGTTTATCCACCAATTTGTTGTTCCTTGTCTGTAGCCTAGATGTTGGGTCAATCTTTAAGCGCCTATACATACACATATCGTGTATTATTGCCTTCATTTTTTGCTCGTAGTCATCTTTGTACAAAGCCACTGTCTTTCCTCCCTTGTCTGCCGTTAAAATTAATAAATCCTCATTCTCCTTTAAATATTTTCTTGTTTGAGACACTGTGTCCACCACATATTTGTCTCTCATGCTCATCTTTGACTTTCGTAAGTGATCGTCTATCAATGTTGTAAGCTTGGTTCTTCCCATCTCCTGTTCCTCTCTATTCTCTATAGTTTGTACACACTCCTCTCCCTCTGCAATGACTTGCAAGAGTGGAAAGTTCTTGTTGGTGTGTGGGAGAGCGTGTTTCGGACCTAAAGAGAGAATCCATTGTACGTTCGTTGGTATCTCTCGCTCTGTTTTATTCACAAACCACACGTCGTTGCGTCTAATGTTGAGGGCCTTGTCTTGTCGTTGTGTGAGTGCCTGTAGTTTCTTTATGTGTGTTGTCTTGCTCTTGCTAACATTGCCCTTGTAGAGAGTAAGCTCGCTGTCGAGGTATTGTAGGAAATCATCTTGAGTCAGTAGTTCTCCTAGCTTAGTCTTTGTATTCTCTACTTTCTCTTTAAAAGAGTGGATTTGCTTGTGTTTGTATTGTATTAGAAGTTTTAATACTTTCGTGTGAAAGTTGTGAATGTACCTGTGTAATGTTTTCTCAATATTTGGCGGGATTTTCTTGGTTTTGTGTGTTTGGAAGATGTTGCTAGTGTGTTTGGTTGCATTGATTATGAAGTTTGGTATGATGCCTGTTCTCTTACATTTTATTAAAAATGTTACAGATGTTTTGAGCTTGGCTATTTGTTTTTGGTGTTTCGAATATTGCTGGGCCGTTCTGTATGTGTGCTCATTGTACTTTTGTTTGATGTTTTTGTATATTGTCATCTTATTTGTTTTTATATTACGGCGTGCCTCCCGTTGATGTATACTCTGTTAGGGTATTGTTGACCTGGTTTAAACAAATTGGTGGATAAACTTCACAACTTGAATCTTATCAGCATCCAGGAGAAGAATAAATTGACCAGCAAGACCGCATTGGCCCCTCGAATATATGGACTCCCAAAGATCCATAAAGAAGGTACACCGTTGAGACCAATATGTTCATCAATAAACGCGCCGTCCTATCATCTATGTAGGTACATAGTGAATATTTTGAAAAATATCACCAAGGATTCCAAATATAATGTGAAAGACGCAGTGGACTTTAAAGCTAAGATAAAGAACATGACCATAGAAAATGACGAAGTTTTAGTATCTTTTGACGTGGTGTCCTTGTTCCCAAGTATTCCAATAAATTTAGCACTCCAGACAATTGAGAATAAATGGGACGAGATCGAAAAATATACCAATATTCCAAGGGAAATTTTCAAGGAAATTCTAACATTCTGCATTAAGGACAGCAGATATTTTAAATACGATGACAAGTTGTATGAACAGCTTAGAGGAATGCCAATGGGATCACCCGCTTCACCCATTATTGCTGACATCGTAATGGAGGAACTTCTCAATAACACATTTGACAAAATAAGAAAACCTAAGATATTGACAAAATATGTAGACGACATTTTCGCGATTTTGAAGAAATCAGACGTGGCAGAGACGCTGAAGACTCTGAACTCCTTCAACAACTACATCCAATTTACGAAGGAAGAAGAATATGATGGCAAACTACCTTATTTGGA
>NC_081555.1:16399149-16504149 GCF_963082655.1 Stomoxys calcitrans | reverse complement strand
GGCGTAAGTAAAATAGAGAGATCGATTTATATGGGAGCTATATCAGGCTATAAAGTGATTTAGACCATAATAAACACGTATGTTAATGGTCATGAGAGAATCTGTCGTACAAAATTTCAGGCAAATCGGATAATAATTGCGACCTCTAGAGGCTCAAGAAGTCAAGATCCCAGATCGGTTTATATGGCAGCTATATCAGGTTATGAACCGATTTGAACCATACTTGGCACAGTTTTTGGATATCATAACAAAATACTACGTGTCAAAATTCATTCAAATCGGATAGGAATTGCGCCCTCTAGAGGCTCAAGAAGTCAAGACCCAAGATCGGTTTATATGACAGCTATATAAGGTTATGCACCGATTTGAACCATACTTGGCACAGTTGTTGGATATCGTAACAAAACACGTCGTTCAAAATTTCATTCCAATCGGATAAGAATTGCGCACTCTAGACGCTCAAGAAGTCAAGACCCCAGATCGGTTTATATGGCAGCTATATCAGGTTATGGACCGATTTGAACCATACTTGGCACAGTTGTTGGGTATCATAACAAAACACGTCGTGCAAAATTTCATTCCAATCGGATAAGAAATGCGCACTCTAGAGGCTCAAGAAGTCAAGACCCAAGATCGGTTTATATGGCAGCTATATCAGGTTATGAACCGATTTGAACCATACTTGGCACAGTTGTTGGATATCATAACAAAACACGTCGTGCAAAATTTCATTCCAATCGGATAAGAATTGCGCACTCTAGAGGCCCAGAAGTCAAGACCCAAGATCGGTTTATATGGCAGCTATATCAGGTTATGAACCGATTTGAACCATACTTAGCACAGTTGTTGAATATCATAACAAAACACGTCGTGCAAAATTTCATTCCAATCGGATAAGAATTGCGCACTCTAGAGGCTCAAGAAGTCAAGACCCAAGATCGGTTTATATGGCAGCTATATCAAAACATGGACCGATATGGCCCATTTACAATACCAACCGACCTACACTAATAAGAAGTATTTGTGCAAAATTTCAAGCGGCTAGCTTTACTCCTTCGGAAGTTAGCGTGCTTTCGACAGACAGACGGACGGACGGACGGACGGACGGACGGACGGACGGACGGACGGACAGACGGACGGACGGACGGACGGAAAGACGGACGGACATGGCTAGATCGACATAAAATGTCGCGACGATCAAGAATATATATACTTTATGGGGTCTCAGACGAATATTTCGAGTAGTTACAAACAGAATGACGAAATTAGTATACCCCCCATCTTATGGTGGAGGGTATAAAAATGGAATTTTGACAAAATTTCCCATAGATATCGGATATTGACAAAATTTCCCATAGAAATAAAATTTTGACAAAATTTCCAATAAAAGAGGAGTTTTAACATAGAAAAGAAAAAATATTACAAAAATTCCTATAAAATCGAAATTTTACCAAAACTCCCTTAAAGATCAGGTTTTTACAACATTTCCTCCAAAAATTTAATTTACAAAAAATTTCCAATTTTGACAAACTTTCCCACAGTCTTTAGCTCTTATTTTGTGTGGGTGTAAAATGGTTTTTTAATGGTTTTTTCATGCCTTTCAAATGCAGCATGACCAAGCATAATGCCCATCAGGCTTCCAGCCAATAAAAGAGTAACAAAATATAAAAATAAGTAGCTTCTCTGCAATAATAAATAAATAAGCAAAAAAAACCCCTTTTAATTATTTACAATCAATAATGCATGGTAATCAAATTGATGTGTGTATACATTTTTGCGTAGTTTTTTTGGTAACAATCTCTTTACAGATGTTACAAAAGTAATTAATACAATTGTTCATGGTCATAGTATGTAGTGTAAACATAATTCACTATAAGAACAATAATAAAAATACCATAACAACATTAACATTTAATAAATCTGAAAAATTGTTATTAAGCCACAGCCAAATGGTTCAGAGGTATTTTCCATAAAAAGGCTGTAACTGTTGTTGTTCGGTTGTCCATTTGTCCGTCCTGCTGTTTGCATGTTGGCATAAGTCCACAAATATGTAAACGCCACATGTATAAAATAATGTGGCGAATTAACAAATAGACAAATTGCCCAGACCAAAAACCGATGACAAAAAAAAAACACCAACAACAACAGAACATAAAATAAAATATCCATTTATTACATTAAGTGGTTAAATGGTTTATAATGGCTTTTAATTACTACACCAGCAAACCATGTTGAATGCCAATAGCGCAACTATTTATGGCCACAGACAGAATGCCATGTATTAAAATGCCAGCTTTATATCTCACTCCAATCGCTTCAATGAATCTGATTATGTTAAAATGATAAAAAAATATGAGCATTTTAATCATAAATAGGGAGTAGTTATTTATTTATCCATTGAAATTAAAAATGTTATTTTAATACAGATATGAATATAAATGCAAATAAAGATGGAGCGTAACTCGTTAAAATAAAGCTTAAATAAAAAAAACGCTAAAAAATTTTCTCTAGAAGAAAAATTTTTTTTTCGTGTCTGAAGGGGGGGCGGACCCTCCCCTTACCCTAATTTTCAAAAGCGCCCGATCTCGCAGATGGGTTTTGCGATTTAAGCGAAATTTTGTGTTCTCTCTTACAGTACCCTAAAAATAAACATTTGGTACCCAAATTTCGGATAGGGCACCTAGGGGGGCTGCCCCACCCTAAAACCTACCAAACATATATTTAGTCCAATCACGACAATATGGGACTCAAATGAAAGGTATTTAGGATAAGAAAACGTATCTGATACCCAATTGTCGGACCAAGTGCTAAGGGGGACCACCCCAAGCCCCAAAACATCCCTAAATCGGACATATTTACCAACCATTGCAATACGGGACTCAAATGAAAGGTATTTGCGAAAAGAATACGAATCTGATATCCAAATTTGGGACCACGTTTCTGGGGGTTCACCCCTTCCCCAAAACAACCCCAAACAGGGCTTTTTTACTGACCATGGGAATATGATTTTATATATATAGATTTCTCTCTTAATATTAATGAATTTAAAAGATTTTTAGAATTAATTTACTATTAAGCAATTGTCTGTAAGGATTATAGTCCATAGACGAAATAAATAAATAAATAAATAAATGAGGCTTAAATAAAAGCTTTTCGAGTGTAGAATACGAATCTGATATACAAATAATGGACCAAGTGTATGGGGGCCGCCCCTACCTAAAAATATCCCCCAAAGAAGACAAATTTACGACCATAGCAATATGGGGCTCAAAAGAAAGGTCTTTGGGAGTTAAGCACGAATTTGAAATCAATATTCGGGAAATGTGGGACCACGTTTCTGGGGGTCCACCCCTTTTCCAAAACACCCCCCAAACAGGACTTTTTTACTGACCATGGCTATATTGGGCTTAAATAAAAGCTTTTCGAGTGTAGAATACGAATCTGATATACAAATAATGGACCAAGTGTATGGGGGCCGCCCCTACCTAAAAATATCCCCCAAAGAAGACAAATTTACGACCATAGCAATATGGGGCTCTAAAGAAAGGTCTTTGGGAGTTAAGCACGAATTTGAAATCAATATTCGGGAAATGTGGGACCACGTTTCTGGGGGTCCCCTCTTTCCCCAAAGCACCCACCAAACAGGATTTTTTTACTGACCATGGGAATATGAGGCTTAAATAAAAGCTTTTCGAGTGTAGAATACGAATCTGATATACAAATGTTGGACCAAGTGTATGGGGGCCGCCCCTACCTAAAAATATCCCCCAAAGAAGACAAATTTACGACCATAGCAATATGGGGCTCTAAAGAAAGGTCTTTGGGAGTTAAGCACGAATTTGAAATCAATATTCGGGAGAAAGTGTCTATGGGGCCACCCCACCTCCACAACACCACCCAAATAGTGAGTATTTGCTGACCGTTGCAATATTAGGCTCAAAAAAGAGGGTTTTTAGAGCGGAATACGAAGACCCACTCACTGAGTGGCCGCCCATCCCCCAAAATACCCCCCAAGCCGGTCATGTTTGCCTACTATGGGAATATGGGCCTCAAATTAAAGGTATGTGGAAGTAGACCACGTATCTGATATCAACATTAGGGGCCAACTGTCTAGCGGACGTCCCACCACCATAATGAAACCCCCCAAATAGGATGTATTTGCTCACCAAGACAATTTGGGTCTTAAAGAGAGTGGAACTAAATATTCATAGTTTTTAGGGCCAATACCCCAAACCGGACATATTTGCTGACTTTTGCAATAAAAAGTTTAAATGAGATTAGAAAACGAATTTGATATCCAATTTTGAGGGCAATGGCAATATGGGGTTCAAATAAATGATATAAAGATATATGAGCATAAAGCAAGATGTTGATATATTTTCAGGGCTAAGTGTTTGGGGGACCACTCCACTCCCCAAAACACCCCTAAATCGGACATATTTACCGACCATGACAATGTGGGGCTTAAATGAAAGGTATTGGGGAGTACAGCACGAAATTGATACCCAATTTCGAGACCAATTTTCTAGGGTCTACATCTTTACCAAAGTACCCTATAAGCAGCAATTATTTACTGACCATCGCAATATGGGGCTCAATTAAGAGTATTTGGGAGTAGGATACGAAAATCCAAATGTGGAACCATGTATTTGGGGAATCGCCCCTTCCCCGAAACACCCCTTAAAGGGTAATAATTTACCATCCATGCCAATATGTGGCTCAAATGAAAGGTATTTGAGATTAGAAACCGAATTTGATAACCAATTTTGGGGCCAAGTGTTTGAGGCGGACGCCTCATCCTAAAACCACTCATATTTTTTCAGAGCTAAGTGTCTGGGGGACCACCTCACCCCCGAAAACATCCCTAAATAGGACGTCATGAGAATATCGGGTTGAAATAAAGTCTTTTAAGAAGTTTAAGATTAAACTTAATAATAAGGGACCTTTCTATAGCCGAGTCCAAACGGCGTGCCGCAGTGCGACACCTCTTTGGGAGGAATTTTTGACCATGCATGGCCTGGTACCTAGCAAATCTTGCCAGCATTAAGAGGGGATGCTGACAGACTGAAGGTTGCCGAAGAAGAAAAGAAAAGAAAAGACTATACAACACCTTCTGTGTGTGTGTCCCGCACTAGCAGTCAAAAGGAGTTCCACATAAGGTTCTGATTTCTTTAAAAACCCGTCTGATTTGGAGGATCTGAACATTCGCAAGTCATTGCGGCTTTTTAAAGCGATCTGGATAGTTCAACGGTAGGAACTAGAAGGCATCTTCGTTCTTCTGTTTCTGTGGTCTCACAATGGACGAAAACGCCTAAGTGAGTCTGATGGCAGACTGCAACTTAAACCTATCCTAAGAGGGGATAACCATCGATTTAAACTTTTTTCGATGTTCTCGCCAGGATTTGAACGCAGGAGTTCAGCTTCATAGGCGGACATGAACTACAATGGCACGAATTCGATATGCAGATTCAAAGCGAAGAGTCCTCACGCTAAAAAGATGTTAGGGAGTTAAAAAAGCGCAGCGTAGCGGGCCCGGTTTGGCTAGTTTCCAATAAAAATGAAATTTTGACACAAGTTCCTATAGAAAGATAATTTAACACAATTTTCCATAGCTGTGAAATTTTAACAAAACCTATGGGAATGAAATTTAGACAAAATGCCCCATAGAAATGAAATTTCTTATTTTTTTTTTATTTTTTTTTTACAACAAATCCCATTGTCTTCATATTTTGCCCCTCATCATCAACAAATTATGATGTAAATAACAAATTTTTATTTTATTGTTTCCTCTGAGGCTAATTAAATTCTCTTTAGTTTATAATAAATAGTTACTAATTTCCTTGTTTAGCCCTAATTGCCCTTATCTAATTAATTTTTAATTTTTCAACAATAATCATTTTCCAAATTGATTTTGCCCTTTTGCACTCCCTCTCATTCATGGAACGCATGGTTATTGTAATACAAAAGTGGCCATTACTCAAACGGCTTCATTATACAATTAGTATTGTATAAACTTTGTTTTTATTTTTTGTATTGTCTGTTAAATGCTGTCATGAAATGAAATATTTATTATACACTTATCCACACTCATAATCAATTGATAAGCAATTTATTTAATGTATGCATAAAGGGCGATAACGCATTTTGAAATACAAATTAAATATGTTAATGTCCGTTATCGTCAGGATATGCACATACACACTGATACATTCAAGCAATAATCATTTGGCTTGAATTAATTATCAATCTCAAGGGGGTTATTAAATGGAAGAGGAGGTTTTTCTTACATTTTATGTAGATTAGCTTGTTTGATGTGCTGGATAAGTGATTTTGAATTAATACTAAGAAATGTTGAGAAGGGATTAATTTTATTAATAAAATATAAGGCCGAGTATGATTTTATTACCTCTTACGAGTAATAAAATCATACTCGGTCTAATATTTTATAATGGCAGAGATGGCCAGCTGGACGGATTTATGCCATCAAAAAATGCAGTAAATGCTCAAAATTTTGATAAAAATAAACGTCTCCCAACCCTTAGAGTAGAGTAACCTGTGACGAATTGTTCGTCTGCAATATGAGTTATTCTGTAGCATGCTTTTAGGCGAAAGATAAACGGACGGAAGGACTGACTGAAGTACAGTTGGACGGAAGGACGGACGGAAAGACGGATGGAAGAAGACGGACGGAAGGACGATATTTAGATATAGCTGCCATACAGAGCGATCTGCCGATGAAGGGTCTGAAGCCCATAAAAACTTTTTTTATCCGATTTCGTTGAAATTTGAAATTCAATATGCATAAGTTATCCAATTTTCACCAGATTGTGGCGAAAGGGGGTTTACATGTACACCCGAGGTGTATATGTAATATATAATATCGATAAATATCGATAGTGTCATCGATATTTTGCCAGCACTAGCATATATTGGTTTGCCCAAAAAGTAATTGCGGATTTTTCATATAGTCGGCGTTGACAAATTTTTTCACAGCTTGTGACTCTGTAATTGCATTCTTTCTTCTGTCAGTTATCAGCTGTTACTTTTAGCTTGCTTTAGAAAAAAAGTGTAAAAAATGTATATTTGACTAAAGTTCATTCTAAGTTTTATTAAAAATGCATTTACTTTCTTTTAAAAAATCCACAATTACTTTTTGGGCAACCCAAAAGATGTCCGAAAGGACGGTCGGGGGGATAAAAGGGCGTCTTACAGATGACTTTTTTTGTCATTATTTGACCTCATTCAGCTGTTATAAACGAAATAACCAATTTTGTCTTTTTCTCTTCCCTCCCTTCCTCTTCTTTTCTAAATTGCATGCAAAATTAATCACCATTGAAGTAAAATGACATCTAATGCCACATACGTATACAATATATCAACGATGTCAATTACCTTATTTTTCTAATATTTATTTAATTTATATCGTTTTATTTTTGGACAGTTTCCTCCGCATAACTACAACGTTTTCAAAGTTCAATAACATTTGCTAGGGTTGTGATGACCACTTAAATATTTTTGTTTTTCTGTTTTCAACAATTCTCATGGCTCATGAATTATAGATGTGCACAATTTTACCCTCTGTAAGCTCTCATAAATAATATTTCGTTATGTAATACTCACATTCTGCATTTGGCATAAAGCAAAATGTTTGTGTGTATGTGTGTGGACATATACACATATTTTCTGATGATTTGTAAACGTTGGCCATGTTTGATAAATATTTAATATATATTTGATTGAGGCATTAGAATAACTCATTTTTCATGATCATGGTCACAAAACGAATTCGAAAAATTGATTTATAATTCAACAAAAAAGAATAATGGGACAAAACAAGAGAGATGATGCTTTAAATGTTTGATATAAAGTCGAAATGCAGTGGAGAGGCCGGGAATTTAATTTTTTCTCTCAAAGCTATGAAATTTAGTAAAATGTTTAATAGCAATGAAATGTTGACGAAAAAATGATGGCAATCAAATTTTTAAAATATTTTCTAAATTTTAATACCATATTCGTATTCTACTCTCCAATACCTTTCATTCGATACCCATATTGTTCCGATCGGTCCACACTTGATGTTGTGTGGCATTTTTGGAGTAAGGGGAGGGTCCGCCCCCTTCCGACATTAAAAAATTATATTGCCTATATTTCGTTCCAGACCACCCTACACAATTTGCGAAAATTTAGAGAAAATCGGTACTGCCGATTTTCAGTCTATACGGAACAAAAAACCAAACTGAGTCTCATATAGTTATGAATGGTTCATATGCCCATTTTGGTTATTTTTGAGGGGGCGGGGTGGCCCCCTATACTTTGCCCCTTCCGGTATCAGTAAATTATAAAGCCTATGCCTCCTCCCTGACCATAATCGTAATCTACTCCCGAACACCTTTCATTTGGGTCCCATATTGTCATGATCCTCAAATAAACCTATTTTAAGGGGTTTTGGGGTTTGGGCGGCCCCCCAGTTACTTGGACCCAAACTTTATTATGAAATTTGTATTCTACTCCTGAATACCTTTCATTCGAATCCCATATTGTTCTGATCGGTTCACTTTTATTTTTGGGTAGTACTTTTGGAGTAAGGGGGAGGGTCCGCCCCCCCTTCCTATACCAAAAAATTATATAGCCTATGCCTCTTTCCAGAGCAACCTACACAATCTGTGAGAAATTTGGAGGTAATCAATTCAGCCGTTTTTGAGTCTATACGGAACAAACAAACTTATTTTTATACGTACCACAGAAGGATGGAGGTATATTTATTTTGTCATTCCGTTTGCAACACATCGAAATATCCATTTTCGACCCTATAAAATCTAAGACGATCTAGCCACGGACATACGTCTGTCCGTCTGTCTGTTGAAATCACGCTACAGTCCTTAAAAATTAAGGTATTGAGCTGAAACTTTGCACAGATTATTTCTTTGTCCACAAGCAGGTTAAACTCGAAGATGGGCTAAATCGGACTATATCTTGATATAGCCCCCATATAGACCGATCTATCGATTTAGGGTCTTAGGCCCATAAAAGCCACATTTATTATCCGATTTTGCTGAAATTTGGGACAGTGAGTTGTGTTAGAGCCTTTCGATATCTTTCTTCCATTTGGCTCAGATCGGTCCAGATTTGGATATAGCTGCCATATAGACCGATCTCTCGATTTAAGGTCTAGGACCGATAAAAGGCACATTTATTGGCCGATGTCGCCGAAATTTGGGACAGTGGGTTAAATTAGGCCCCTCGAAATATTTTTGCAAAATGGCCTAGATCGGTCCCGATTTGGATATAGCTGCCATATACACCGATCTCTCGATTTAAGGTCTTTGACCCATAAAAGGCGCATTTATTGTTAGATTTCACGGAAATTTGGGACAGTGGATCAAATTAGGCCCCTCTACATCTTTTTGCAATATGACCTAGATTGGTTCAGATTTAGATATAGCTGCATATAGACCGATCTCACGAGTTAAGGTTCCGAACCTATGAAAGGCGCATTTATTGTCCGATGTCGACGAAATTTGGGACAGTGGGTTAAATAAGGCTTCTCTACATCTTTCTGCAATATGGCCTGGATCGGTCCAAATTTTTGTCAAAATTTCGTTTTTATGGGAAATTTTGTCAACAATTCGTTATTATGGCACTTTTTTCAATATTTCTTTTTAATGGGAAATTCTGTCAAAATTTCGTTTTTATGGGTTTTTTTCAAAATTTAATTTTTAATGGAATTTTTTTAAAACTTCGTCTTTATGGAAAATTATGTCAAAATTTTGTTTTACGGGAAATTTTGTGAAAAATTCGATTTAATGGGAAATTTTGGCAAAATTTATTTTTTTAATGGGAAATTTGGTCAACATTTCGTTTATATGGGAAATTTTGTCAAAATTTACGTTAAATATGGGACATTTTTTCAAAATTTACGTTGATATGGGACATTTCTACAAAATTTCCTATTTATGGGTAATTTTGTCAAAGTTTACGTTGATATGGGACATTTTTTCAAAATTTACTTTTATATGGGACATTTTTACAAAATTTCCTTTTTATGGGTAATTTTGTCAAAGTTTATGTTGATATGGGACATTTTTGTCAAAAATTTTCTTTTTATGGGTAATTTTTCAAAAATTTTCTTTTTATGGGTAATTTTGTCAAAATTTCGTTACCCTTAAATGTTTTGTGAAGAATTGCTTAATAATCAGCCACAATTTACTTTTTATGGGTATTTTTTTTTTTAATTTCTTTTTTATGGGAAATTTTGTCAAAATTTTGTTTCTAAGGGAAATTTTTTTATGGGAAATTTTATTCAAAAGTTCTTTTTTAATGGAAAATTTAGTCAAAAGTTCTTTTTTAATAGGAAATTTGGTCAAAATTTCGTTTTTATGGGAAATTTTGTCAAAATTGAAGTTTATATGGGAATTTTGTTATCAAAATTTCCTTTTAGTGTTCATTTTTGTCAAAATTTCGATATAATGGTTTTTTTTTGAAAATTCGATTTTATGGGAAATTTTGTCAAAATTTATTTTTTAATGGGAAATTTGGTCAATGGGATTTTTTCAAAATTTCGTTTTAATGGGAAATTATGTCAAAATTTCTTTTTTATGGGAAATTTTGTCAAAATTTAATTGTTATGGCAAATTTTCTCTTTTATGGAAAATTTATTCAAAATTGAATTTTTATAGGAAATTTTGTGAAAATTTCCTTTTTATGGGAAATTTTGTGAAAATTTCCTTTTTATGGGACATTTTGTGAATATTTCCTTTTTATGAGAAATTTTGTCAAAATTTCCTTTTAATGGGAAATTTTGAGAAAATTTCCTTTTTATGGGAAATTTTGTGAAAATTTCCTTTTTATGGGACATTTTGTGAATATTTCCTTTTTATGAGAAATTTTGTGAATATTTCCTTTTTATGAGAAATTTTGTCAAAATTTCCTTTTTATGGGAAATTTTGTGAAAATTTCCTTTTTATGAGAAATTTTGTGAAAATTTCTTTTTAAGGGAAATTTTGTGAAAATTTTCTTTTTAAGGGAAATTTTGTAAAATTTTCGTTTCATGGGAAATTTTGTAAAATTTTCGTTTTATGGGAAATTTTTTTCAAAATTTCGTTTATATGGGAATCGTCAACATTTCTGTATTTATGGGAAATTTTTTTCAAAATTTCGTTTTTATGGGAAATTTTGTCAAAACTTCTTTTTTATGCGAAATTTTGTCAAACTTTACGTTGATATGTGAAATTTTTCAAAATTTCCTTTTAGTGGGAAATTTTGTCAAAATTTTATTTCTAAGGGAAATTTTGTCAAAGTTTCGCTTCTATTGGAAATTTTGTCAAAATTTCGCTTCTATGGAAAATTTTGTTAATAATTCTACATATATATGGGAAATTTTGTCAAAATTATCTTTTCTTATGAGAAATTTTATAAAAATTTCGTTTTGATGGGAAATTTTGTCAATTTTTTCTTAGGGGAAATTTTGTCAAAATTTATGTTGATATGGGAAATTTTTTTTAAAATATCCTTTTTATGGGAAGTTTTCCATAAAAGCGAAATATTGATAAAATTTCCCAAATTTCCCATAAAAAAGAAATTTCCCATAAAAAATTAATTTTGTCAAAATTTCTATTTTAATGGGAAATTTGGCCAAAATTTCATTTTTATGGCAAATTTTGTCAAAGTTTCGTTACTCTAAAAGTTTTTGTGAAAAATTATTTATCCACTTACCTCCACAATGATCTTTGAAATCATTACAGCAGTCACCCAATTTTAGACAGGCATGATCACAATAACATGGTTTATCATTCAAATCCTCAATGATGGAGTTAATCGGAGCCTTTTGCACAACGCACGATGAATCACGGCCATTACAGCAGAGTTGGGCCTCACGGCAGGAACCGGCCAAGGCCAGCCGGGAGTGTTGCAACACCATAAACGGCAACAATAGAGGCAAAAACATGGAGGCCAACTTGCCAGCATTCCTGTTCGTAACCAAGGTGACACTGGCCATAAACTGAAAGGGTATTAAGGCTGACATCAGCAGCATGGAGAGGAAGTCAGTAGAACGATGCTGTTGTTGTTGCTGTTGCATGTTTGCCTTAGCAGCTGGTGCGTATGGTGCTGCTGCAGCTCTTGCAAATATTGTTGCCAAACCGGCGGTGTCAGAATTTTTAACGTTTGTGAAAATCATAAATGGCAATGGCGACGACAATGATGATGATGATGGTTTTGGCGTTGGTGTTGGGAGAGACAGAGCTGCTGTAGCTGCTTGTATTGCACTTTTCATTTTCGATTTATTGTCAAGTTTCATCGATGATTTATTACGGTTTCGCGTTGTTAGTTTTTTCTCTTTACTGACCTTTTCTGTTTTTAAATTATGATTTTTAATTAACAACAAAAAATATATCACTGTGGTTTTTCTTTAATTGCATAGAGCAGAGCGCATGTATTTGTGGGGATAGTAACTGAAAAAAATTTACAAAAAGGAAACATTTTGGTTAGTATAACAGCTTCAGGAAAAAAAATGTTTAATATTTTGTAGCAGTTATATGAAACCACAAATGTAAATGTTGTTTTAATTAAAGAAGCATGGCGTAGGAATATAATTCCATATATGATAAAAGGGTGAACAAACTGAAAGGCAACAAGTAAAAGCGTGCCAAGTTCGGCCTGGCCGAATCTTGGGAACCCACCACCATGGATTATGATAAAAAATGGGAGCTATATCTGGTTATAGACCGATTTGGACCGTACTTGGGACAGCTGTTGGAAGTCATAACAGAATACCACAAACAAAATTTCAGCCAAATTGGACAAAAATTTGGCTTCCAGGGGCTCCAAAAGTCAAATCGGGAGATCGGTTTATATGGGAGCTATATCTGGTTATAGACCGATTTGGACCGTACTTGACACAGCTGTTTGAAGTCATAACCGAATACCACAAACAAAATTTCAGCCAAATTGGACAAACATTTTGGCTTCCAGGGGCTTTAAAAGTCAAATCGGGAGATCGGTTTATATAGGGGCTATATCAGGTCATAGACCGATTTGAACCGTACTTGGCACAGCTATTGGAAGTCATAAAAGAATACCACAAACAAAATTTCAGCCAAATTAGACAAAAATTTTGACTTCCAGGTACTCAAGAAGTTCAAATTGGGAGATCGGTTTATATGGGAGCTATATCTAAATCTGAACTGATATGGCCCATTAGCAATTAGCAAAGACCTAAACCAATATTAAGTATCTGTGCAAAATTTCAAGCGGCTAGCTTTACGCGTTCGACCGCTGTCGTCATTTCGGCGGACGGATGGACGGACGGAAGGTCGGATGGACGGACGGATGGACGGACGGATGGATGGACGGACGGACGGATGGGCGGGCGGATGGACGGATGGACGGACGGATGGACGGACGGATGGACGGACGGACGGATGGACGGACGGATGGACGGACGGATGGACGGACGGATGGACGGACGGATGGACGGACGGATGGACGGACGGATGGACGGACGGATGGACGGTCGGATGGACGGTCGGATGGACGGACGGATGGACGGACGGATGGACGGACGGATGGACGGACGGATGGACGGACGGATGGACGGACGGATGGGCGGACGGATGGACGGACGGATGGACGGACGGATGGACGGACGGATGGACGGACGGATGGACGGACGGATGGACGGACGGATGGACGGACGGATGGACGGATGGATGGACGGACGGATGGATGGGCGGACGGACAGACGGATGGACGGACGGATGGATAAAAATTGCGGCTTCCAGGGGATCAAGAAGTCAAATCGGGAGATCGGTTTATATGGGAGCTATATCTAAATCTGCACCGATCTGGCGCATTAGTAATCCCCAATAACCTGCATCAATGTTAAGTATCTGTGCAAAATTTCAAGCGGCTAGCTTTACGCGTTCGACCGCTGTCGTCATTTCCGCGGACGGACGGACAGATGAACGGACGGACGAACATGGCTATTTCGAATCAAAACGTCGAGACGATCAATAATATATTGATTTGCCCAAAAAGTAATTGCGGATTTTTCATATAGTCGGCGTTGACAAATTTTTTATAGCTTGTGACTCTGTATTGTTGCATTCTTTCTTCTGTCAGTTATCAGGTGTTACTTTTAGCTTGCTTTAGAAAAAAATGTGTAAAAAAGTATATTTAATTAAAGTTCATTCTAAGTTTGATTAAAAATGCATTTACTTTCTTTTAAAAAATCCGCAATTACTTTTTGGGCAACCCAATACTTTCTTTTAAAAAATCCGCAATTACTTTTTGGGCAACCCAATATATTGGGTCTCAGAGGTATATTTCGAGGTGTTACAAACGGAATGACTAGATTAGTATACCCCCATCCCATGGTGGTGGGTATAAAAATGGTGTAATTTCTTCCAATTGTTATGGAAAGTCTGTGGCTCAAATTTTGATTTTTCCATATGATTGCCTAAGCCAGTAGGGGGCGCTTTATTTATGGCATATCAAATTCTATTAAGTTACTCATGTGGGTGTCTTGTTTGTTTTGTTTTGCTAAAAAATATAGAGATAATATCATAAAAATCCCAACCACAAATTCAATGTCACAAATAATGATTTTAATCATAATTTTCCCATTACCATGTTTTCGAGCAATTTTTCATATAGCATTATTAAAAATTATAAATTTAGTAGGCTTAAAATGCAAAGCATTGCTGGATGTGCCACATCTCCCCCCACCTATCATAATTCAGGCTTGAAAAAGGCCATTATCTTTCATAAAAAAAAACCACTCGCACCACTACTAAAACAGCAAAGCAAATCCAGCTACGATTAAATGTCATAAACACTAACCAGCATCATTTTTTATAAGCCAAAGCTTTCAGTTTAACCAAAGCCACAAATCTTGTCAAAAAATAAATCGCAAAAAAAAAATATTAAAAATAGAAGAAAAACATGGCCGCCTTATGAATATAATAGCCATTACTTTAAATCATCTACCAATAATCTAAAGTTAAAGTGAAAGAATAAGGAAAAATATTTTTATACCAACAACCCAATGCTTTATGTAAAAGACACGAGCTGCTTTTTTTTAGCTTGTTAAAAAAATGCTAAAAATTCCTTTGAAATGTAAAATTTAAGTCTATTCTAGCGTACATCATAAATAATGTCAAAATGTTGAAGAGAGTAGCCGGAGGCAGAAATGCCAACAAGGATGTGAACCAGACGTGGCCCCCCAAGGCACAGAGGCATAATAAAATATAAATAAACGATAAGTAAAGGTATTTGTTAAATTGATTTATGGTGTAATTTTGCAGCCCTCCTGCCTTCAACTTCCCTCTTTTTTTTCTTTTTCAAAGGAAATGCTGTAAGCTTTCCTTTGGAAGGCTTGCTTAAGCAAATAATGATTAACCTGTTTTTTTTGGAATCTTCCTTCTTCTTTTCTCAGAATGGCAAAATTGTTGCCAGTAATTTTTCATTGTTCAATTGATGAGGAATTTTTGTTACTTCAAGCGAAAGGCTTTAAATTGTGAATGAGAATGAAACTCAATACAGCATAAGAGAGCCAACCAGCTTAATGGTCACATGTAGATGTGTGCGAATGTTTGTATGCCATTGTTTGTGTACGTTTGTATGTGTTTGCTTAAACAGCATACAAACAAGTTGTTATATCGCCTGACACCCATACTCATACACACAATGCCACGAGTAGCAATCAAGCTATTCTTAGCACACTCAAACAACATGTTGAGAGTTGCCACAAGTAAAAATCATAATGGATGCTTTTTACACCCTCCACCATAGGATGGGTGTTTTTCCAATTTCGTCCTTCTGTTTGTAGCACATGGAAATATTGAACTGAGACCCAACAGGGTGACTTTTTAGCTATTATCTTTTTGGCAACACTGGTTTTAATAGCTCACGCACGTTTCGTGTTTTGCTTCACTGGCATAATTTAACCATGAATCGTCTTACAAATGAATAACGCTAACAAATTATTGAATTTTTGTATAAAAATGAGTGCTCTGTTAAAAAATTTTATGAACAAAGCTCATTTGTGGCTCAAGGGGTATGTAAATAAGCAGAATTGTCGATTTTAGAGTGACGACCAGTCAGAAGCATTGGGAGCTGTATCAAGCTATAGATCAATTCAGACCATATTGGACACGTGTGTTGAAGGTCATAGAATAAGTCGTTGTTCGAAATTTCTGCCAATTCTGATGCGAATTGAGCCTAAGATTTGCACCATACTAATCATAATTGTTGAAAGTCATAACAAAACTCTTCATGCTAAATTTCAGCCAAATCGGATAAGAATTGCGCCCTCTAGAGCTCCAAGAAGTCAAGATCCCAGATCGGTTTATATGGCAGCTATATCAGGTTATGTACCGATTTGAACCATACTTGGCATAGTTATTGGAAGTCTTAACAAAACACCTCATGCAATATTTCAGCCAAATCGGATGAGAATGGCGCCCTCTAGAGGCTCAAGATGTCAAGATCCCACATCGGTTTATAAGACAGCTATGCCAGGTTATGTATCGATTTGCGCCATACTAATTAGAGTTGTTAAAAGTCATAATAAAACACCTCACGCCAAATTTCAGCCAAATCGGATGAGAATTGCGCCCTCTAGCGGCTCAAGAAGTGAAGATCCAAGATCGATTTATATGGCAGATACACCAGGCTAAGAACCGATTTGAACCATATTTGGCATAGTTATTGGAAGTCATAACAAAACATCTCATGCAAAATTTCAGCCAAATCGGATAAGAATTGCGCCCTCTAGAGGCCCAAGAAGTCAAGATCCCAGATCGGTTTATAGGGCAGCTCTATCAGGTTATGTACCGATTTGCGCCATACTAATCAGAGTTGTTAAAAGTCATAATAAAACACCTCATGCACAATTTCAGCCCAATCGGATGAGAATTGCGCCCTCTAGCGGCTCTAGAAGTCAAGATCCCACATCGGATTATAAGACAGCTATGCCAGGTTATGAACCGATTTGAACCATACTTAGCACTGTTTTTGAAAGTGATGCCAAAATACCACGTGAGAAATTACAGGCAAATCGGATGAGAACTGCGCCCTCTAGCGGCTCAAGAAGTCAAGATCCAACATCGGTTTATAAGACAGCTATGCCAGGTTATTTACCGATTTACGCCATACCAATCATAACAAACCACCTCACGCCAAATTTCAGCCAAATCGGATGAGAATTGCGTCCTCTAGCGGCTCAAGAAGTGAAGATCCAAGATCGATTTATATGGCACATACACCAGGCTAAGAACCGATTTGAACCATATTTGGCATAGTTATTGGAAGTCATAACAAAACACCTCATCAAAATTTCAGCCAAATCGAATGAGAATTGCGCCCTCTAGCGGCTCTAGATGTCAAGATCCCACATCGGTTTATAAGACAGCTATACCAGGTTGTGAACCGATTTGAACCATACTTAGCACATTTATTGGAAGTGATACCAAAACACCACGTGCAAATATTCAGTCATATCGAATAAGAATTGCGCCCTCTTGAGGCTCAAGAAGTCAAGACCAAAGTCTTGTTTATATGGCAGCCATATCACAACATGAACCGATTTTGCCCATTTACAATCCCAACGGACATACACTAATAAAAAGTATTTGTGTAAAATTTCAAGCGGATAGCTTTACTCCTTTGAAAGCTAGGGAGCTTTCGACAGACAGACGGACGGACAGACAGACGGACAGACGGACGGACAGACGGATAGATGGACGGATGGACGGACGGATGGACGGACGGATGAACGGACGGACGGATGGACGGACGGATGGACGGACGGATGGACGGACGGATGGACAGACGGATGGACGGACGGACGGATGGACAGACGGATGGACGGACGGACGGATGGAAGGATGGACGGACGGATGGACGGACGGATGGACGGACGGATGGACGGACGGATGGACGGACGGATGGACGGACGGATGGACGGACGGATGGACGGACGAATGGACGGACTGATGGACGGACGGATGGACGGACTGATGGACGGACGGATGGACGGATGGACGGATGGACGGACGGATGGACGGATGGACGGACGGATGGACGGACGGATGGACGGACGGATGGACGGACGGATGGACGGACGAATGGACGGTCGGATGGACGGACGGATGGACGGACGGATGGACGGACGGATGGACGGACGTATGGATGGACGGATGGACGGACGGATGGACGGACGGATGGACGGACGGATGGACGGACGGATGGACGGACGGATGGACGGACGGATGGACGGACGGATGGACGGACGGATGAACGGACGGATGGACGGACGGACGGACGGACGGATGGACGGACGGATGGACGGACGGATGGATGGACGGACGGATGGACGGACGGATGGGCGGACGGACGGACGTGGCTTGATCGACTTAAAATGACGTGATGATCAAGAATATACATTCTTTATGGGGTCTGGGACGCATATTTCGAGGGGTTACATACAGAACGACGAAATTAGTATACCCCATCCCATGGTGGAGGGTATAAAAACGGGTAGATAGATAAAGGAAAACAAAAAAAGTAAAAAAAAATAGACCGACAGATGGGCTGACAATGGGTCTTAAATTGTGACTCCATCAAGATATTTAAATTTTTATCGAAAATCCATCAAAATTCGAAATTTCACTTTGAAATTTTTAAATTGGCTATATCTCATAAACTATGCGTCCTAGAGAAAAATGGATCTTGATTCGTGATACCATCAAATTTTTATTGAAACTCCATCAAAATTCGAAATTTTACTTTGAAATTTTGAAATTGGCTATGTCTCCTAAATTATGCATCCTAGAGGGAAATGGACCTTAATGCGTGACTCCATCAAAATATTCAAATTTTTATTGAAAATCCATCAAAATTCGAAATTTCAGTTTGAAATTTTTAAATTGGCTATTAGCTCTACGCATATCTGCCCTTCGTCAGGCCGTCCGTCTGTCTGCCCATCTGTCTGTCTGCCAATCAGTCAGTCAATCAGTTTGTCAGTCAGACTATCTGTCGGAATGTCTGCCTGTCTTAATTTCTGTCTGTCCCTCCTTTCTTCTGAACGTAAGCCTATCCTATCATCTATCTGTCCGAATATCCCGTTCATGTATACTTCCGCCCGTCCGTCTGTCTTTCCATCCACCTGTGCTTGTATCTGTCCTTTTGTCAGTTCGTCCTTCAGTCTTTCAGACAGTCTGTCTTTATTGGTGTCTGTCCTTCCATTCTTCTGACCATACGTCTGTCCTATCATCTATCTGTCCGAACATCCGTCCAGCGGTTCATGAAATTCTTCCGCCTCTCCGCCCGTCCATCTGTCTCTGCATTCTGCTGTGCTTGTATCTCTCCTTTCGTCAGTCCGTCCATCTGTCTGTCTGTCTGTCCGCCCATTTGTCTGTCAATCAGTCAGTTAATCTGTTTGTCTGTCAGACAACCTGTCTGTCTTAATTTCTGTCTGTCCCACCATTCTTCTAACCATACGTCTGTCCTATCATCTATCTGTCCAAACATCTGTCCAGCGGTTCGTGTATCCTTCCGCCTCTCCAGCCGTCCGTCTGTGTCTCCATTCTTCTGTGCTTGTATTTGTCCTTTCGTCAGTCCGTCCGTCTGTCTGTCTGTCTGTCCGCCCATCTGTCTGTGAATCAGTCAGTCAATCTGTTTGTCAGTCATACAGTCTGTCCGTCTTAATTTCTGTCTGTCCCTCCATTCTTCTAACCATACGTCTGTCCTATCATCTATCTGTCCGAACATTCGTCTAGCTGTTCATGTATCCTTCCGTCTCTTCTCCCGTCCGTCTGTTTCTCCATTTTTCTGTGCTCGTATATGTCCTTTCGTCAGTTCGTCCGTCTGTCTGTCTGTCCGCCCATCTGTCATTCAGAGAGTATGTCTTCATTTGTGTCTCTCCTTCCATTCTTCTGACCATACGTCTGTCCTATCTTCTATCTTACCGAACATCCGTCTAGCGGTTCATGTATCCTTCCGCCTCTCCGCCCGTCCGTCTATCTCTCTATTCTTCTGTGCTTGTATTTGTCCTTTCGTCAGTCCGTCCGTCTGTCCGCCCATCTGTCTGTATGTCTGCCAATTAGTCTGTCAATCTGTTTGTCAGTCAACCTGTTTGTCAGTCAGACAATCTGTCTGTATGTCTGTCTGTCTTAATTTCTGTTTGTCCCACCATTCTTCTAACCATACGTCTGTCCTATCATCTACTTGTCCGAAAATCCGTCCAGCGGTTCATGTATCCTTCTGCCTCTCCGTCCGACCGTCTGTTTCTATTTTCTTCTGTTCTTATATTTGTCCTTTCCTCAGTCCGTCCGTCTGTCTGTCTGTTCGCCCATCTGTCTGTCCATCAGTCAGTCAATCTGTTTGTCAGTCAGACAGTCTGTCTGTCTTAATTTCTGTATGTCTCTCCATTCTTCTAACCATACGTCTGTCCTATCATCTATCTGTCTAAACATCTGTCCAGCGATTCATGTATCCTTCTGCCTCTCCGCCCGACCGTCTATTTCTATTTTCTTCTGTTTTTGTATTTGTCCTTTCCTCAGTCCGTCCGTCTGTCTGTCTGTCCGCCCATCTGTCTGTCCATCAGTCAGTCAATCTGTTTGTCAGTCAGACACCCTGTCTGTCTTAATTTCTGTCTGTCCCTCCATTCTTCTAACCATACGTCTGTCCTATCATCTATCTGTCCAAACATCCGTCCAGCGGTTCATGTATCCTTCTGCCTCTCCAGCCGTCCGTCTGTTTCTCCATTTTTCTGTGTTCGTATCTGTCTTTTCGTCAGTTTGTCCGTTTGTCTGTCTGTCCGCCCATCTGTCTTTCAGACAGTCTGTCTTCGTTTCTGTCTGTCCTTCCATTCTTCTGATCATTCGTCTGTCCGAATATCCGTCCAGCGGTTCATGTTTCCTTTCGCCTCACCGCCCGCCCATCTGTTTCTCTATTCTTCTGTGCTTGTATTTGTCCTTTCGTCAATCCGCCCGTCTGTCCACCCATCTGTCTCTTAATCTGTTTGTCAGTCAGACAGTCTTTCTAAGTCTTTTAACCATACATCTGTCCCATCATCTATCAGTCCAAACATCCGTCCAGCGATTCATGTATCCTTCCACCTCTCCGCCCGTCCGTCTGTTTCTCCATTCTTCTGTCCCTCTATTTGCCCTTTCGTCAGTCTGTCCGTCTGTCTGTCCGCCCATCTGTCTATCTGTCTGTCAATCAGTCAGTCAATCTGTTTGTCAGTCAGACAGTCTGTCTGTCTGTACCTCCATTCTTCTGATCATACGTCTGTCCCATCATCTATCAGTCCAAACACCCGTCCAGCGATTCATGTATCCTTCAGCCTCTCCGCCCGTCCGTCTGTCTCTCCATTCTTCAGTGCTTGTATCTGTCCTTTCGTCAGTCTGTCCGTCTGTCTGTCTGTCCGCCCATCTTTCTATCTGTCTGTCAGTCAGTCAGTCAATCTGTTTGTCAGTCAGACACTCAGTCTTAATTTCTGTCGCCATTCTTTTGACCATACATCTGTTCTATCATCTATGCTGGTCCCCCGATTTGATTCTATGAGCCTCTAATCTCCAATTCCATCGGATTTGGCAAATTTTTCACAAGGACTATATCGCATATATGTGACAAATATATTTCAAATCCGTCCACGATTAGCTCTCGTATAAACCGATTTCCCATATTGAATTCTTGGATAACTTAGAGGCAGTAATTTCTGTACAATTTGAGTACATTTTCCACAATGACTTGTGGAACGACTTTCAGTACGAGCGTTTAACTTCCAAATACCTTTCAGTCTCATCTAGTTCTTTATGGATAGGCCTACTGTTATGGATATTCATCCCAATGCAACTTTAATCACTACACACCCAACATGGCAATACTGTCACCGATTCATACACCCACACAAACAAAACAACTCTAAAGCATCTCTCATCTCCTTCTTTCGCAAACAAGCGTATAAAAGCTTCAAAATGATTAATGATTGTTCTTGGGAGACAATTACCGCAAACACACACTCTGACTCTCTCTCTTACACACACACACACACACACACACACAGTCACACAAACTCTAGTCGAAAAAGCAAAATCCTTAAATTTAAATGTGTAAAATTAAATTTGGAAACTTTTCAGAGAAAACACTCAACGAAGTGAAAGTGACTAACTAATGGCATGGTGATGGTTACGACGAGTTTAGTGAAGCTGGTAGTGATGGTGGCGGCAGTGGTGAACTTGGTGATGGTGGTTCTGATGGCTTTTTTTAAAGCTCTTGTTATTTTTATGGCAATTTTAAAGAATTTTGAGAGTGTGACGCACTCACAGATTCCAAGGTCATGACAGAGAATTTTCATATAAATCAAGGCTAAATAATGAAGATTTTCGTAACAGCAGAAACCACGGGCTTGGCATTATTTTTATAATTTTTCCTGGAATTTTTGTTAACATTTTCTTGGAATTGGATTAAGAAGACCTGTGTTGGAATTAAAAATATGTGGCTTGTGAAAATCTTCTTAGCTAACTTGTCAACAGTTAGCCAAGAATTTTAAATGGGAGATATGATTTTTTTACTTGAAGGAATTCAAATTTTCTTACATATAAAAATCAATTTGTATTTGTTTGTGTGTTCCTTATAGACTCAGAAACGGCTGAACCGATTTTCTTCAAATTTTCGCACTTGGTCCAAATTTTCACAATGGTCCCGTGGTGAAAATAGGGTACTACATTTTTTGATATCTGAAGGGGGAGCGGACCCTCCCCCTTACCCTAATTTTCAGAAACGTCAGATCTCGGAGATGGGTGGTGCGATTTAAGCGAAATTTTGTGTGCTCTCTTATGGTAACCTACAAACGAAAATTTGGTATTCAAATTTCGGAGGGTGGGGCGGACCCCCTATGTACCGCCCCACCCTAAAACCTACCAAACATATATTTAGACCAATCACGACAATATGGGACTCAAATGAAAGGTATTTGGGATAAGAAAACGTATCTGACATCCAATTGTCGGACCAAGTGATAGGGGGACCACCCCAACCCCCAAAACACCCCTAAATCGGACATATTTCCCGACCATGGCAATATGGGACTCAAATGAAAGGTATTTGCGAGTAAAATACGAATCTGACATCCAAATTTGGGACAAAGTTTCTAGAGGTCCACCACTTACCCAAAACAATCGCCAAACAGGACTTATTTACTGACCATGCCAATATGGGGCTTAAATAAAAGGTATTTGAGTGTAGAATACGAATCTGACATCCAGATGTGAGACCAAGTATTTAGGGGTCCCCCCAAATACTTACCCCAAAAAAGACACATTTACACCCATAGCAATATGGGACTCAAATGAAATGTCATTAGAAGTAAAGCACGAATCTGATATCAATGTTCGGGAAAAGTGTCTATGGGCCCAAAACACCACCCAAATAGGAAGTATTTGCTGACCATTGCAATATGAGGCTCGAATAAGAGGTATTTTAGAGTAGAACACGAATCTGATATATATTTTCAAAGCCAAGTCACTGAGTGGCCGCCCAATCCCCCAAACACACCCCAAACCGGTCATGTGTTCCGACTATGGAAAAATGGAGCTCAAATGAAGGCTATTTGGGAGACCATGAAGCTGACATCAACATTCGGGACCAACTGTCTAGGGGACGTCCTACCATCATAACAACCTCCAAGTAGGACGTATTTGCTCACCAAGACAATTTGGGTCTTCAAGACAGTGGAGCTCGATATTCATTGCTTTTAGGGCCCATACCCCAAAACGGACATATTTGTTGGCTTTTTCAATAAGAGGTTTAATTGAATGGTATTTGAGATTAGAAAGCGAATTTTATATCCAATTTTGAGGCCAATGGCAAAATGGGGTTCAAATATATGACAATAGAGCACGTTACTGATATATTTTCCGGTCTTAGTGATTGGGGGACCACCCCACCCCCCAAAACACCCTTAAATTGGGCATATTTACCGACTTTGTCAATATGGCGCTTAAATGAAATGTATTGGGGGGTAGAGCAAGAATTGATACCCACTTTTGGGACTAATTTTTGGGAGGACCACCCCTTCCACAAAACACCACCCAAAGGGTAACAATTTTTCGACCATGTCAATATGTGGCTCAAATGAAAGGGATACGAGATAAGAAAACGAATTTCATAACCAATCTCTGGACCATGTGTTTGGGGGACGCCCCATCCTGTAAACTCCCCTCAAAACCAATGGCAATATGGGGTTTAAAAAAATGCTATTTGAGAGAAGAGCACGATGCTGATATTTTTTCAGGGCCAAGTGACTGGGGGACCATCTCACCGCCGAAAACACCCCTAAATCAGACATCATGAGAATATCAGTCTGAAATAAAGTATTTTTAGAATGGAGTACATCTTACATCCAAACTGAAATTCGTAGCCCAATATAGATCATTTGAGTTTCAGATAAAGGCACTTATATTGTAAAGCTTATATTGTAAAATTGTTATGTTAACATCTGGGCCAAGCACGGTCCAAATCGGTCTATAATCTGATATAGCTCCCATATAAACCGATCTTCTGATTTGAATTCTTGGGCCCATGGCCGCCGCAATCTTCGTCCAATTTAGACTAAATTTTGCACAAAGTGTTTTCTTATGACTTCCAATAAATGTTCCAAGTACGGTTCGAATCGGTCTATAACCTGATATAGCTCTCATATAAACCGATCTCCAGATTTGACTTCTTGAGCCACTGGAAGCCACAATTTTTGTCCGATTTGATTGAAGTTGAGCATGTAGCAATCTACTATGATTTCCAACAACTGCGGAAACTACGGTCCACATCGGTCAATAACCTGATATAGCTCCCATATAAACCGATCTCCCGACTTGACTTCTTGAGCCCTTACAAACCGGAATTTTTGTCCGATTTTGCTGAAATTTCGCACAAAGTGTTTTGTTGTGACTTCTAAATGGTGTTCCATTATGACTTCTAACAACTGTACCAAGTATGGTCCAAATCGGTCTATTACTTGCTATAGCCCCCATATAGACCGATCCGCCGATTTAGGGTCTTAGGCCCATAAAAGCCAGATTTATTATCCGATTTTGCTGAAATTTAAGACAGTGAGTTTTGGTAGGCCCTTCGACAACCTTCGTCAATTTGGCTCAGATCGGTTCAGATTTGGATATAGCTGCCATATAGACGGATCCGCCGATTTAGGGTCTTAGGCCCATAAAAGCCACATTTATTATCCGATTTTGCTTAAATTTGGGATAGTAAGTTGTGTTAGGCCCTTCGACATCCTTCGTCAATTTGGCCTAGATCGGCCCAGATATGGATATAGCTGCCATATAGACCGATCCTCCAATTTAGATCTTAGACCCATAAAAGCCACATTTATTATCCGATTTTGCTGAAATTTTGGGACAGTGAGTTGTGTTAGGCCCTTAGACAACCTTCGCCAATTTGGCTCAGATCGGTCCAGATTTGGATATAGCTGCCATATAAACCGATCCTCCGATTTAGAATCTTCAGCCCATAAAAGCCACATTTATTATCCGATTTTGCTGAAATTTGGGATAGTGAGTTGTGTTAGGCCCTTCGACATACTTCTGCAACTTGGCCCAAATCGGTCCAGATTTGGATATAGCTGCCATATAGACCGATCCGCTGATTTAGGGTCTTAGGCCCATAACGATTTTGCTGAAATTCGGGACATTGAGTTGTGATAGGCCTTTCGATAACCTTCGTCAATTTGGCCCTGATTGGACCAGATTTGGATATAGCTGCCATATATCCTCCAATTTAGTGTCTTAGGCCCATAAAAGTCACATTTATTATCCGATTTTGCTGAAATTTGGGACATTGAGTTGTGTTAGGCCGATTAGGCTGATCGATTCAGATTTGGATATAGCTGCCATATAGACCGATCTCTCGATTTAAGGTTTTGGCCCCATAAAAGGCGCATTTATTGTCCGATGTCGCCGAAATTTGTCGGCTACTCATCGCGGCCTGCTTATATCAGGCCGCGATGAGTAGTCGGCACTAGGCGGCAAAGACTGGTCAGTGGTCGTCACCGCAGATATAGAAACATCCGTCATAGTTAACCGTTATTACGTACATGCGGTTTCATTAGGAGAGATGCCATCAGGCAAATCAACATTATCAAGAAGGATACCATTGTGAACATCAGCTAAAGATGTCAACGAGAACCTGCAGACAACCGGCCGCGATGAGTGGTCGACCATATCCGTGTGGTCATCGGCAGAGACGCAATCAGGAAAAGGAACTTTATCAGAAGGGACACCATCAAGAGAACTCGATGGTACATCATGGTTGTCACCACCCGAATAAGAGAATTTATCCACCGATCTGGTACCTACGAAGCCAAATAGGACGCATTGGCCGTAGATTGCACATTTTGCCCATGAACATTCCACTAAGGAACAGGGGTAAACTTTTCACATATCAACGAGTGCTGTCCGATTCAAGTTTAAGCTCAATGATAAGGGGCCTCCCTTTTATAGCCGAGTCCGAACGGCGGGCCGCAGTGCGACACCTCTTTGGAGAGAAGTTTTACATGGCATAGTACCTCGCAAATGTTGCCAGCATTAGGAGGGGAAAACCACCGCGGAAAATTTTTTCTGATGGTCTCGCCAGGATTCGAACCCAAGCGTTCAGCATCATAGGCGGACATGCTTACCTCTGCCTCTGCGTTAACCAAATCAGGACGGCTCGACATCGAATCGACGGCGTTGGAAAGAATAACCCGATCAACAGTAGTGATCGGTGTGTTAACCTAGGCATACTCGAAAACCAGTGGCGCAGACCTCTTTCTCTGGTCATTTGAACCCGTTGAACATATGCTCAAGCTTCTTAAACTTTTCAAAAATCTACATAAAATCCTTATTCATATTGGAAAACTTCCTCCTTCGCCTCAGAACACAATTTATGAAAATCAAAATACAGGGTCCTGCATTTCAAACATGAACGCAGATCATCGAACCGTAATCTTATCAAAATGCCTACCTTTCAGCCCCGTGCATTGCAGGTGGGCATGACCAATATGTTTTTATTGTTTGCCTCTATTTCATATAGGAAAGCAAAACAACAAAAACCCTTTAAAGAGTCTCAACAACGTGGTGTGTTAAATATATTGGGGTGGGCTGCAATGATCGCAATTTCGGCCTTTGCCAGAGGCCTCATCAGATTGCAATGTCACTAAAAAATTACATGCATCCACATGCTCACTAATTAATGAAGAGTGCAACGGTTCTTTATTTGCAAGAAAAAAAATAACCCTTATAGGATGGTACGGTCGGGTGTAGGTGTCAGATATGAAGAACAACATTTTTGGTACACAAATTTCATCTTTACCTTTATAGAAAAGAATTTGTATCCCCAAATTCTTTAAAATTTACACTGTTTTAAGTAGGTCAGTTTTGGTATAAATCACACAATGAAGAAAAAATGCTGTATTAAGATTTTCAAACACAAGTTTCAATTTTTTTTTTAATTTTTCTCTTTTTTTTTTGGATGCTGTAGACCTTTTAAATTCTTGCTCTTATCAACACTTAGGCATTAAGGATTTTTAAATTTTTTTATAATCAATCTACACCATAAATCAATTTGTATCAATTTTTGTTTTGAGTAACGATTGTGTATTTTTAATTCAATTTTTCTTATTTTATGTTTTAGTTTTAAAATTTTCCTTTAATTTCCACAATTTTGTCAAATTCCTTTTGAGGACTAGTTTTGCCATAAATTTTTAAAAAATTTCTTCAAGTATTTTACGACAAAAATGCTTCGTTTAACCTTTAACACAATTGCCTGATTCTGCACAAATTTAGGAAAATGTTGAAATTTCATTCAATCACTTCATTCATAAGATTTCTTTCACAATCCGTATGGTTGTAGAATTTCTCGTAATCTAATACCAGCACTCAGCCCTTCAAAATCAACAGCTTGGGTTTTTAAAATTTCATTTAACACCAAAATTTAGAGAATTTTTATTTGTTTCAATTGGCTTTTTCAAACTTTAGTAAAATTTTTACTTATCTGTCTTCACATCACCATCACCGACTCCTTTAATATCATAAATTACCAATTTCCCCCTGCAATTTCTTGTCTAGTCTACTTTCTTTTTATAATGCAAAGAGAACACACACGCACACACCCACTTTTTCTAATTCAATATTTTCCAGCAGACAATTTAATCATAAATTTCCTTAGAAATTTCCCTTAGCATTTCTTTGAATGAAAAAAATTCTCAATGTATGCCAAATTCTTTATACTCAATTAACTCATCAAAGTCGAGCACACACACAAGCACACGAGTAAGTGTGAAATTTGTTTTCAGCTTTAATGCCACTTTCTTTTTTTTTGAGAATTCGTATATGATTTAATTTTTTGTTTTTTTTTTTGCTTTTCTTCGTCACCGCTACGATTTGCGTAAATCCTGCTGTATGCGCTTCGAATCTAGAGAATCCTTTGTCGCTCAGGATAACCGTTAAACTGTTGGCATGTGCTTTGTGATGGTGAGTTTATATATGACCTAAGAGTTTCCACATTGTCAACACTTTGAAGTGATGCATAACCAGGCAACATGTTGCGCAACATGTTGCTAAACATGTTTGGGGTTCATAAGAAACAATTAAAGCCAATGCTTTAAATGTTGGGGCAAACTTCTCACATATCAATGAGTGCAGTCTGATTCAAGTGTAATCTTAATGATAGGGGGCCTCCTTCCTTTTTATAGCCGAGTTCGAACGGCGTGCCGTAGTGCGACCCCTCTGTTGGGGAGAAGTTTTTACATGGCATAGTACCTCACAAATGTCGCCAGCATTAGGAGAGGATAACCACCGCTGAAAATGTTATGGTGGTCTCGACGGGATTCGAACCCAGGCATTCAGCGTCATAGGCGGACAAGATAATCTCTGCGCTACGATGGCCACAATCCTAAAAATAAGCGTAAAAAAAACCAAGGGTCGACCATCCGACTTCAAAAACTTTGAGTGCCGGACGTTTATCATTCAGAAGAAGGCCGATTAGGCCGGCTTCAGGGAGTACATCAATCATCAAACTGACGCCCCCTCAAATGTGCAAGTTGCCGAGAGGAAATCCCAAGACATAATAACGCAGCAGCCGCTCGCTTTATACCTGCCAATGGAATGCCCCAAGTGCTGCCCAATTTCCCGATACAGGCACGGGCACCGGTCTAGGCAAGCTATGGTCTACTGTTAAGTTTCTACCGAACCCCATTAGAAGGGAAGACTCGTTAGAAGGAATGATAGGACCTCAGCCAATTTTGGCAAAGTAACTGTTACTAAACCGAAGAGATGCGCCAGGTAGTTCAACCTTTAATTTATTAAGCATCCCGATAGTGACAAGGCTGGGAGGAGAGCCAATGGGCAGCCATCACAAGTTGCCGTGGACAAAATTACGTCCCGGTACCGACTGGGATAAGGGCATTAAGATTTTTTTTTTCATGGGAGGGATGAATGGAGGGCGAATACTGTGTTTGAGAAGGATTAGAACTAGATCTTCACTAATGGCTCCAAAATGGAGTCAGTGACTGGATTGGGAGTCTAATCCGAGCCACTAAATAACGGTATATCTCTAAGAATGCCGGACGAGTATGCGGTGCCGGCTGGGATAAGGACATCGAGGATTCTTTTCATGGGAGGGATGAATGGTCCTTCGACTTGACTTCGTGGGCTCCTAGAAGCCGCAATTAATGATTTTTGTGCCTTCTAATATCTGTGGTAAGAAAGTATAACTTTTTTATACCCACAACCATAGGATGGGGGTATACTAATCTAGTCATTCCGTTTGTAACACCTCGATACATTGATCTAGGACCCCATAAAGTATATATATATTCTTAATCGCCTCGACATCCTGAGTCGATCTAGTCATGTCCTTCCGACCCTCTGTCAAAATCACGATACCGGTCGAACGGGTAAAGCTAGAAACTTGAAATCTTGCACAGATACTTAAAATCGATTTACGCCGTTAGGGGTTGCAAATGGGCCATATCGGTTTAGATTTGGATATAGCTCCCATATAGATCGATCCTCCAAATTGACTTCTTGAGCCCCAGGAACCCGCAATTTTTGTCCGATTTGGCTGAAATTTTGCACATAATGTTGCGTTGTGACTTTCAACAACTGTCCCGACTAACATCCAAATCGGTCAAGAACCTGATATAGCTCCCATATAAACCGATCTCCCAATTTGACTTGCTGAGTCCTTAGAGGCCTCAATTTTCATCCGATTTAGCTGAAATTTGGCACATAGTGTTTTGTTGTGACTTCCAACAATTGTGCCATGTACGATCCGAATCGGTCTATAACCTGATATAGCTGCCATATAAACCGATCACCCGATTTGACTTATTGAGCCCCTAGAACCCGCAATTTTTGTCAGATTTGGTTAAAATTTTGCACATAATGTTGTGTTATGACTTGCAACAACTGGGCCAAGTACCGTCGAAATCAGTCCAGAAATTGATATAGCTCCCATATAAACCGATCTCCCGATTTGATTTCTGGAGCCCCTGGAAGCCGGAATTTTCATTCGATTTGGATGAAATATTGCACATAGTGTTATGTTATGTCCTGCAGCAGCTGTGCTAAGTATGGTTTAAATCGGTCTATAACCTGATATAGCCTCCATATAAACCAATCTCCCGATTTGACTTCTTGAGCCCCTTAAAGCCGCAATTTTTGTCAGATTTGATTGAAATTTTGCACATTTGTTACGGCCTTAAGAAGGTCGAATAAATCTTGTAAGTAAAATAAACACGTACGCTTCAACTAAGTTAATTTTTATTAATTTTAAGAAAAATCCATGGTGGTGGATTCCCGTAACTTTAACAAATTTTTATTTGTTGTATGTAATAATATTTCCTGGAAATCACTTTTCATCAAACCACCTGTTGTCTAGGTCATTATTAGCAACATTTAAAATGCTTCTTATCATCAACATTTTGTATGAAAACCTTAGCCCCTTTATCAACAATGTTCCCAATATCCCCAACACATTTTTCACCTCGGTTAAACTCTTCAAAATAACAAAAGAGAAAATTAATAGACTTTGTATGTATTAACACTCTTCTTAGCTATCAAAATTTACAAAAAGTATCATAACTCCTTTCTAGCATTCAAAACCCTTCGAAAAATGCTCTCCCTTCTTAAATATTTTCTCTCGCTGACCCGCGCATACTCACCACAAACATATTTTCTGCTAATAAAAGAACTCTTTTATCATAAGCCTATAAGTATGCTATAGATTTTATTCGAGTCTTACATTTATTAATAGGCTATAAAAGAAGTATGGTAAAGCACTCATATCCATGGTTGAAAAAAACGGAAGAATGTTCACTTACGATAATGGGAAATGTGTTATAAATAGAATAAATGGAAATGTAAAGGGAATGAAAATGAAAATGGGGGAAGATTTGAATAAGGTGTGAATGTTTTATTGGGTTGCCCAAAAAGTAATTGCGGATTTTTTATATAGTCGGCGTTGACAAATTTTTTTCACAGCTTGTGACTCTGTAATTGCATTCTTCCTTCTGTCAGTTATCAGCTGTTACTTTTAGCTTGCTTTAGAAAAAAAGTGTAAAAAAAGTATATATGATTAAAGTTCATTCTAAGTTTTATTAAAAATGCATTTACTTTCTTTTAAAAAATCCGCAATTACTTTTTGGGCAACCCAATATATGGATTGATTGATATTTTCAATGTAAAAACCAGTAAAGAAGGGCAAAAGTCGGGCGGTGCCGACTATACAATACCCTACAATGTGGGAGCTATATCCAATTCTAAACCAATTTTGACATCGGCGAGAAAATATGTTCAAAATGTAATAACTACGGTTGACAAATGACAACATTATTAGAAATTGCCCAAAATCTGACAAACATATATATAGGAGCTATATCTGGATCGGAACCAATTTCGAGCAAACTTCTCAGATAATGTGGAAGTCGTAGAGCAAGGCGTTGTACAAAGTTTTGGGAAAATTGGTTAATAAATGCGACTGCAATGGTTCTGGGAGTGAAAATCGGGCGATATATATCATGAGTGTTATATCTAAATCTGAACTGATTTCTATGAAATTCACCAGTAATGTCGAGAGTCATAAGAAAATCCGTCCCGCCAAATTTCGAGGGAATGGGTTAACAAATGACCATTTTATTGCATTATTACTGCAAATTGGACGAATATATATATGGGAGCTATATCTAAATCTGAACCGATTTCAAGCAAACTTCTCAGACATTGGGGTAGTCATCGAGGAAGGTGTTGTACAACATTTTGGGAAGATTGGTCAATAAATGCGCTTGCAATGGCTCTAGGAGTGAAAATCTGGCTATATATCTACATGAGAGCTATATCTAAATCTGAACCGATTTCTATGAAATTCACCAGTAATGTCGAGAGTCATAAAACAATCCTTCCTACCAAATTGCGAGAGAATCGGCTAACAAATGACCTTTTTATTGCATTATTACTGCAAATCGGACGAACATATATATGGGAGTTATATCCAAATCTGAACCGATTTCAAGCAAACTTCTCAGACATTGCGGTAGTCATCGAGGAAGGTGTTGTACAAAATTTTAGGAAGATTGGTCAATAAATGCGCTTGCAATTGCTCTAAGAGTAAAATCTGGCTATATATATACATGAGAGCTATATCTAAATCTGAACCGATTTCCATGAAATTCATCAATAATATTGATAGTCATAAAAAAAACCTTCCTACCAAATTTCGAGAGAATCAATTAACAAATGACCATTTTATTGCATTATTACTGCAAATCGGACGAACATATATAAGGGAGCTATATCCATATCTGATCCGATTTTTCCAACTTCAATAGGCTTCGTCTCCAGGCCGAAAAACATGCCTGTACCAAATTTGAAGACGATCGTATGAAGATTGCCACCTGTAGCTTGTACACAAATTAACATGGACCGACGGACAGATAGACGGACGGACATAGCGAAATCGAATCAGAAAGTGATACTGGATCAATCGGTATATTTTTCAAAAGGTCCATATTTGAAGCTTCTTGGGGCCATAGAATATATATCGGAAATCGGTTTATATAGGAGTTATAATACGAATTAACCTACAATTACCACAGAGGCTGAAATTCATAAAAAAAACACTACGTGACAAATTTTAGTCAAATCGGTCAACAACCGCGGCATTCAGGGGATCCAGATCTCAAATCGGGAGTTCGGTTTATATAAGAGCTATATCAGATTATAGACCAATTTGGACCAATCTTGCCACAGAGGTTTGGTCGATTGACATCGAGGGGGCTGTTAACAATGTACGGATCGACACACTGATCCAATTCTTAGACCATAACCGGCTGGACCCGGTCCTTAGAGACTGGATAAACCATACTCTATCCCTAATGTGTACCAGATTGGTAGTCAACTCCCAAAGACCTTTCATTTGATACACATTTTGTGACGTTGGACATTCATGCCCGATTAAGGGGTTATTGAGGTTGTGGAGGTCCCGTTGACACCTTCGACCAAATTCATATAACAGATGAGTACTCAACTTCCCTTAGACGTCAAGGAATAATCTTAAATATCTTTCATTTTTTAACCAATATTGCCCAAGCGGTAAAAGAGTCCTGTTGGGGGATTTTTTGGTGGTAGGGAACCCCCCTGAACACTTTGGGCGAAATTTGTGCACCAAGTTCGTACTCTACTCTTAAATACCTTTCTTTTGATACCTTTCATAGATACAGCTAAACATGGCAGTCCAGGAGGGTTTTGGAATGGGTTTTTGACCCAAAAATTGTATACCAATTTCGAGTTATTGAGGTACCATAAGGCAGCATTGACAATTTCGCTTTAATAGGTACACGTATCTCCGAGATATGGACTTTGTGAAAATTGGGGTATGGGGGAGGGTCCGCCCCCCCAATCGTTTATCAAATAATGTAGTACTGTTCTTTTACCGGGGGCTCAAACTCCAATTTCGTGTTATTGAGGTACCATAAGACAGCATTGACAATTTCGCTTTAATAGGTCCACGTATCTCCGATATCTCGCGTTTTTGAAAATTGGGTTATGGGGGAGCGTCCTCCCCCCTTCGGATATCAAAAAATGTAGTACCCTATTTTCACCGGGGCTCAAACTCTATCATTCTTAGGAGAAAATTTCATAAAGCGTTTTTCCTAAGGGAAAATTTCAATAAAAATTTTTTCTTTAAAGAAAATTTCATAAAAATTTTTTCTTTAAATAAAATTTCATAAAAATTTTTTCTTAAGAGAAAAGTTTATGGATTTTTTTAAAGAAAGTTTCTTAGAAAATTGTTCTTTGGAAAAAAGTTTCATAGAAAATTTTTTTAGAGAAAATTTCAATGGAAACATTTTATTTTTAATTGTTGCCACCTTAAAACTGAGATTTCTTTCATTTTACCCTTTCATCGAAACTTTCCAGCCAGTCATCACTTAAAATTCAGAATAAAGTCCCATTATTTACTTACCCATTTTCCCACAGGCTGCCCATTCTTTAAATTAGTTATGTTTATATATAAATAATCCCTTACACGACATACTAAGCGACTAATCGACCAAACAATAAGTTTCACCGAGAAACCAGATGCGAAGACTCACTCATATTGGCATAAAACTTTCTTTACTATCATTCTACTACCATTTGGAATGAAAGTTGTTGGTAAAAAGTACAACCTAACAAACTAGTATCTACTCTCCATAAGAAGCAAAAACTAAGAATCATTTACAGTCTAAAGTTTGCCATAGCATGACTAGAATAACACCTGGGGACTAAAACTAACCTTTTAAGTATAATGCAGCAAAATAAAACCAAAAGGGTCAAAGCAAAGGGGGTGATGAAATTTCAAGAAATTTTGGTAATATACAAAACCTTTCAAAAAGGTGCAGGGATGGAAGTGAGGGACTAATTGGAGACCAAAAATTCAGCACTTATTCCAAAAAATTGCAGAAAAATAGGGAAATTCTGCTATTAAGATACCATTAATTTCATTCATTTCATTTATTTCATTCATTTCATTTCATTTCATTCATTTCATTCATTTCATTCATTTCATTCATTTCATTCATTTCATTCATTTCATTCATTTCATTCATTTCATTCATTTCATTCATTTCATTCATTTCATTCATTTCATTCATTTCATTCATTTCATTCAATTCATTCATTTCATTCATTCCATTCATTTCAATCATTTCATTCATTTCATTCAATTCATTAATATCATCCATTTCATTTCATTCATTTCATTCATTTCATTCATTTCATTCATTTCATTCATTTCATTCATTTCATTCATTTCATTTCATTTCATTCATTTCATTCATTTCATTCATTTCATTCATTTCATTCATTTCATTCATTTCATTCATTTCATTCATTTCATTCATTTCATTCATTTCATTCATTTCATTCATTTCATTCATTTCATTCATTTCATTCATTTCATTCATTTCATTCATTTTATTCATTTCAATCATTTCATTAACTTCATTCATTTCATTCCATTTCATTCATTACTTTCATTTCATTCATTTCATTCATTTCATTCATTTCATTCATTTCATTCATTTCATTCATTACATTCATTTCATTCATAACATTCATTTCATTCATTTCATTCATTTCATTCATTTCATTCATTTCATTCATTTAATTCATTTCATTCATTTCATTCATTTCATTCATTTCATTCATTTCATTTATTTCATTCATTTCATACATTTCATTCATTTCATTTCAATTCATTAATTTCATTCATTTCATTCATTTCATTCTTTTCATTCATTTCATTCTTTTCATTCATTTCATTCTTTTCATTCATTTCATTCTTTTCATTCATTTCATTCTTTTCATTCATTTCATTCTTTTCATTCATTTCAATCATTTCATTCATTTCATTCATTTCATTCATTTCATTCATTTCATTCATTTCATTCATTTCATTCATTTCATTCATTTCATTCATTTCATTCATTTCATTCATTTCATTCATTTCATTCATTTCATTCATTTCATTCATTTCATTCATTTCATTCATTCCATTCATTTCATTAATTTCATTCATTTCATTCATTTCATTCATTTCATTCATTTCATTCATTTCATTCATTTCATTCATTTCATTCATTTCATTCATTTCATTCATTTCATTCATTTCATTCATTTCATTCATTTCATTCATTTCATTCATTTCATTCATTTCATTCATTTCATTCATTTCATTCATTTCATTCATTTCATTCATTTCAATCATTTCATTTCAATTCATCTCATTTTATTCTATTTCAATTTCATTCCTCTATCGCAAGACACTTTTGCATACCATCGTCCTCATTTGTGCACATGGAATTTTACAAATATTGAAATACATGATTCTCATATTTTCTTAGATAATGGATTGCATTAGGCCTAAAGCCAAAGAAGTCAAATTGTACAGATGCTTGCTTGGTTGCATGCTTTTCATTGTTGTTGCTGACATTTGTTGTAAACTGCACAATTCAAATATGTAGGAAATATGCAGCAAAAGGATATCACACGTATTGCTCACACACACACACCAATATTAAGATTGCAAAACAAAACAGAAAACAAAGACTTGCAGCCAATGTGTTTGACATTTTTTTTTTTTTTGTTTTGCTCTCTAAAGCAACCCAAAAGTAGAAAATAACACAACAATGGAAACTGTGGCACAAACGTGCATGGGAAGGCAAATTCATGCAACGAATATGTTATCGGAAGGGGAGGAGGCTCTGGGCATTATAGCAAAAAAAAAAGGCAAACAAAGTGACACCGCTTACAAATTATGAGCTTTGAAGTCAAGTGGAAACACATACAGCTACAAAGTCGCACACCCGCACCCCTGTAGAGGCAAAAAACAAAACCTTGCCTGCTTAGGGAACGAATGGAAAATGTGGGTGTTTCCACAAAAGATATAAAAATTAAAAATAAAAAAAAAAACAAATTTAATGTAAAATGTAGACAATGAAGACAAAATTTCTTAGAGACATAATATTTTTAAACATATGAAAACAGAAAAAAAAAATTTCAAAAATTTTCTTTTGAAATAAAGTTAGGAAAAATTTTCTGCTGAAAAATAAAATTTAAACACAAATTAAACAAGTAAAAGCGTGCTAAGTTCGGCCGGGCCGAATCTTATATACCCTCCACCATGGATCGCATTTGTCGAGTTCTTTTCCCGGCATCTCTTCTTAGGCAAAAAAGGATATAAGAAAAGAGTTGCTCTGCTATTAAAACGATATCAAGATATGGTCCGGTTCGGACCACAATTAAATTATATGTTGGAGACCTGTGTAAAATTTCAGCCAATTCATATAAATTTGGGCCCATTGGGGCTCACGAAGTAAAATAGAGAGAAGGATTTATATGGGATCCGTATCGGGCTATAGACCGATTCAGACCATAATAAACACGTTTGTTGATGGTCATGAGAGGATCCATCGTACAAAATTTCAGGCATATCGGATAATAATTGCGACCTCTAGGGGTCTAGAAGCTCAAGAAGTCAAATCCCCAGATCTGTTTATATGACAGCTATATCAGGTTATAGTCCGATTTGAACCATACTTGGCACAGTTGTTGGATATCATAACGAAATACTCCGTGCAAAAATTCATTCAAATCGGATAAGAATTGTGCCCTCTAGAGGCTCAAGAAGTCAAGACCCAAGATCGGTTAATATGGCAGCTATATCAGGTTATGGACCGATTTGAATCATACTTGGCACAGTTGTTGGATATCATAACAAAACACGTCGTGCAAAATTTCATTCTGATCGGATAAGAATTGCGCACGCTAGAGGCTCAAGAAGTCAAGACCCAAGATCGGTTTATATGGCAGCTATATCAGGTTATGGACCGATTTGAACCATACTTGGCACAGTTGTTGGATATCATAGCAAAACACGTCGTGCAAAATTTCATTCCAATCGGATAAGAAATGCGCACTATAGAGGCTCAAGAAGTCAAGACCCAAGATCGGTTTATATGGCAGCTATATCAAAACATGGACCGATATGGCCCATTTACAATACCAACCGACCTACACTAATAAGAAGTATTTGTGCAAAATTTCAAGCGGCTAGCTTTACTCCTTCGGAAGTTAGCGTGCTTTCGACAGACAGACGGACGGACGGACGGACGGACGGACGGACGGACGGACGGACGGACGGACGGACGGACAGACGGACGGACATGGCTAGATCGACATAAAATGTTACGACGATCAAGAATATATATACTTTATAGGGTCTCAGACGAATATTTCGAGTAGTTACAAACAGAATGACGAAATTAGTATACCCCCCATCTTATGGTGGAGGGTATAAAAATATCTTAGAATTCACAGAAGTAAAATTTTGGAGGCCACCGTAGCCTAGAGGTTAGCATGTCCGCCTATGATGCTGAGCGCCTGGGTTCGAATCCTGGCATGAATATCAGAAAAATTTTCAGCGGTGGTTATCCCTTCCGAATGCTGGCGACATTTGTGAGGTACTTTGCCATGTAAAAGCTTCTCTCCAAAGAGGTGTCGCTCTGCAGCAGAGTCCGTTCGGACTCGGCTATTATACTGAGGTCCCTTATCATTGAGCTTTAAAATAGAATCGGACATTCATTGATTTGTGAGAAGTTTGCCCTAGTTCCGTAATGGAATGTTCATGGGCAAATTTGCAAAATTTTGAAAAAAGTTCAATAAAAATAAAGGAAAGAGAATTTCAATAGAAAAAAATTTTAAGACCATTTTTTATATTTAAAGAAATTTTCACAGAATTTTTCAAGAAAATTAAATTTTGAATAAACTTTTAATATAAATGAATTTTGAAAAAAAATCCAATAAAAATTAACATTTTACTTAAATTTTCTATAGTAATAAAATTTTGATACATTTTTTTTAAAAAAAATTGAAAAAATTTTCTAGAGAATCCATAAAAGTACTATTTTGAAAAAAAATTTAAATAAAAATTTAATTTTGACAAAATCTTTCATAGAAACAAAAATTTATGCAAATAAAATTTTGACAAAATTTTTTATAAAAAAAATTTAAAAAAAACAAAATTTTAAAGAAAAATTTTTGGAAAAAAAAATTTCAATAGAAACAGAATTTTGCCAAAATTTTCTATACAAAAAAAAAAAAAAACAATTTTAAAAATTTAAAAAATAAAAAAAAAAAACAATTTAAAAAATTTATTTTACAAAAAAAAAACAATTAAAAAAAATGTTTTTGAAGAATATATTGAAAATTTTTTTTTAAGAAAAAAATTTTGAAAAATTTTTTTTAAGAAAAAATTTTGAAAATTTTTTTTTAAGAAAAAATTTTAGAAAAAAAAAATTTTTATTAAAAAAATATTGAATTTATTTTTTTAATAAAAAAAATTTTTTAAAACATTTCCAGAGAAATAAAACTTTGCAAGAAATTTTTATAGAAAAAAATTTTGACAAAATATTCCGCAGATAAAAAATTTTGCCAAAACTTTCTATAGAAATAGAATTTTGTCAAAATTTTCTATAGGAAAAAATTTTTAAAAAATTTTTCTTAAGAAAATTTTTAAAAAAATTTTGTATAGGAAAAAATTTTTTAAAGAAAAAAATTTTAAAAGATTTTTTATAGAAATAAATAATTTTGCCAACATTTTCTAACGAAATAAAAAAAATTTTATTTTATTAAAAGTTTTGCCAAATATGTTTGTACAGAAAATTTTGTCAAAATTTTATTTTTATAGAAAATGTTACCAAAATTTTGTGACATTGTGACAAAATTTTTTATGGAAACAAAATTTTGGTAACATTTTCTATAAAAATAAAATTTTGACAAAATTTTCTGTAGAAACATATTTGGCAAAACTTTTAATAAAATAAAATTTTGAAAACATTTTCAATCGAAATAAATTTTGAAAAAAATTTTCAATCAAAATAAATTTTTTAAAAAATTTTCAATAAAAATAATATTTTGAAAAAATTTTTTAAAAATGTTCCTATTAAAAATTTTGAAAAAATTCTATTTCTACTGAAAATTTTGACAAAATATTCTGCTGATATAAAATTTTGCCAAAATTTTCTATAGAAATAGAATTTTGTCAAAATTTTTTATAGGAAAATTTTTAAAAAATTTTTTCAACATTTTATTTTTATTGAAATTTTTTTCAAAAATTTATTTTGATTGAAATTTTTTTCAAAATTTATTTCGATTGAATTTTTTTTCAAAATTTTATTTTATTAAAAATTTTGCCAAATATGTTTCTACAGAAAATTTTATTTCTATAGAAAATATTGAAAATTTTGTCAATTTTTTTTCTGTAAATATTCTACAGAAAAAAAAATTGACAAAATTTTATTTCGTTAGAAAATGTTGGCAAAATTATTTTTTTTTTTTTTCTATAAAAATCTTAAAAATTTTTTCTATAAAAAATTTTTTCCTATACAAAATTTTTTTAAAAATTTTCCTATGAAAATTTTTTCAAATTTTTTCCAACAGAAAATTTTGACAAAATTCTATTTCTATAGAAAGTTTTGGCAAAATTTTATATCTGCGGAATATTTTGTCAACATTTTTTTCTATAAAAATTTTTTGCAAAATTTTATTTCTTTGGAAATTTTTTCAAAATTTTTTTTTTATTAAAAAACAAATTCAAAATTTTTTATTAAAAAAAAAATTTCTTTAAAAATTCCTTGTAAAAAAAAAATTTAAAAAATTTTCAACAAAAATAAAATTTTGAATTCCAAATTTTTGAAAAATTCCAAAAAAAATTGTGCTAAAGTTTTGATACAAAAATAATTGCTCAACTTTTATAAATTGTTTGCCATGATATTCTTTGAATAGAAAGCATTGAATATGATCTCGCGCTGAGCTGGAAGATGTTTGAAAAATCACAAAAGGTTTTAATAGAAATAAAATTTTAACCAATTTTTTGTTAATAAAATTTTGACAAACATTTTTGTTAATAAAATTTTGACAAACATTTTTGTTAATAAAATTTTGACAAAAAATGTTTTTAATAAAATTTTGACAAAAAATTTTTTTAATAAAATTTTGACCAAATTTTTTTTTTAATAAAATTTTGACCAAATTTTTTTTTTTAATAAAATTTTAAAAAATTTCATAAAAACATAATTTTGAATTAGTTTTCTTTAAAAATAATATTAAGACTCAATTTTCTATAGAAACGAAATTTTTAGAAAATTTTCCAAAGAAAAAAAAAATTTGAAAAAATGTTGGAGAAATTTTCTTTAAAAAAGAAATTCTGACATTTTCCAGAGCAAAATAATTTTGACAAAATTTACCATTGAAAAAAATTTTTGACTAAATTCTCTATAAAAATAAAATTTTGACAAATAGAAAAAAGACAGTATATTGAAAAAATTTTCTATAAAAATAAAATTTTGAAAAAAAAATTCAGCAAAACTAAAGTTTTAAACATCCCCAAATAATATTTGGCTTAAAAAGGACTAAATGTTTCAATAGGAAAAAATTGACCAAATTTTCTTTACATATCGCTGTGCACATTCAAAGACTACTTCTTTTACATTCCAGACCATATCATGCCTCAACAGTTAACCAACCACTGTAACCATGTATTCGTTCAAACACTTTTATGTTATATACAAATGTTAGTCTCTCAACCACTAACATGCCTACCCTGCTAACAGCATACATATTTCTGTTATGTGCTGCCACCCATGCGAACATAAAGATCTGTTCATCAAAACACTTCAATACCACCAGAGCAGCTTTTGTTGTTTATGTTTTTGCTTTTCCCCATCCCCATACAAGCATTTGTTTACTTTCACCTACACTCACCTGTTGCCATGAGTTGAACAATCAAAAGCTTTGCTTTAGTCAGGGGGTTTGTTTATACACTCGCGCAGCACGAAACACATAGCGATGCCAACAACGACAACGATGACGACGTCCGCAGTTCTGCCGGCAGAACTGTATGCACACGAAAGAACGAACACACGCGGACCCCAACATTGGTAATGAGCTGATGATTTTTTTTTTATTTAATTCATATTTTGAGCCATACTGTACTGATTTTATACATTTCAATTGGTTTTGTATGGCAGTTGGTAAAGGAACTTTGCTTTAACAAACAAATGGCATGAATTTGACTAAAGGCACTTGGCAAATGCACAAAATTATAGCAAAGAATAAGGCATAGGATTATTTTTACAGCCAACGATTATAACTATTAGCTTTACATTTATTTGTTTTTCCTCTTTTTTTGAACTTTTCTTTTGATAAAGTCACCATCTACTTTTTTCCCCGAACTTCTCACTCAAAAGGTTTGTTACAACCTTTTCTTGTTTATTGCTTGCCATCATTTATCGCGAAAACCGAACACCAATTTAGCGGACCGCAATAGTCTTTCAAGTTTTTTTTTTTTTTGTTCTTACATGCACTCACGACACTAGTACGCAAACGGCACACACGCAGTAACAAACGAACGAAAAGCAAAATGCATGGCAAACCTTTTTTTTTTGTGGATATTTTTAAACAAAACATCTTTCAAATAGCTCATAACTATTTAGTTGTTCTGATTTTGTAGTTATTTTAACAATGAATAGGTATTTTAATGTTTGACTTAACCGAAAACCGACCGCCGACCGTCCGATTACCGTCTTTTTAATGTTCGCCCGCCGATCGCTTATTAAGAACTAAAGAGGTTGCCAAAACTTCATTGATTTTATTAGACAGAATGTCTTGGAATTTTCCAATAGTCAAAATGCTCTTCTTTAAATTTGAGTTTTTTAAAACCCTTATGATTGCTGGCAAATCTAAAAGAGGGCATTTTGGCTTACGCAATCTAAGCTCTTTCCTTTTCCACTTAAGCATTGGAAACGGAAAATGTGCCATTGATGTTAAGGGAGTTGCTGCTCACCTCAACTGAACATTCACTATCTCTCTCTTGCTTGCATTATTTTAGACTCTGCCTTGTACTCTAAAATTTTTAATCTTCACTCGAGGAAAAGCCAAAGAGAAGAAGAGAGAAAGAGAAGATTGTTGATGCTCACTTAATAGTGGTAGTAGTAAAAGTGGAAACGAAAGGGGACCTAATATTATGTTCAGCCTAAGCTCCCAATGTTGAATATTGACAAGAGCTTTTTTCTCTTCTCTCATTATTCAAAAACAATGGTGGGGGAGCATTGAGTTAAATGTTGAGGATTTTTTTTCAGATTTTGACTGGTTAGAAGTTCTTTAGCATTTAAGAGTTGCCAACTTCAACTTTAATAGCATATTTTGGTGATTGATGCTAAGAGAAATGGAATGAAGTATTTTTAGAAGTCTAGAACAGTAAACATAAAGAAGGTCAACAAAAACGTTATTTCTTTGAATATCATGTCAAAGGTTTTAAACAATTTTTGCATATACATTAAAATTTTTGGAAAGAAACATAGATTTTGATAAAGAGCTTCACCGTATAGCCAAGTTACGCAAACATTTTATTATGACAACATTTTTTTATTTAAGATTCTTTCAGTACTTTTTAAAGGATTACAGATTTTTTGTAGTTTCAACTTTTAAATGGTGCTAAGTTTTCCTTTAGTTTTTCTATAAAAGCTGTGTGTAATACATCAAAGCCCTATGACAGATTGTAAACCAGGGAAAAGCAATATTCGGGCGGTGCCAACTTTATAATACCCTACACCTACCCTTTAAATATATGGTGGGAGCTATATCTAATTCTGAACCACTTTTCAATGGACCTCGGCGGATGTTTACAGATGGTTTATTATACAATCCGTATCAAATTTAGAGCAATTACATTTAAATTGTAATAACAACGGTTGACCTTATACGGGTCCAAAATCTGACAAACATATGTATGAGAGCCATATCTAATTCTGAACCGATTTCGATCAAAGTTCTTAGATATTGTGGTAGTCGTCGAGGAAAGCTTTGTGCAAAATTTTGGCAAGATTGGTAAACAATTGCGCTTGCAGTGCCTTTTTAAGTGAAAAACAGGCGATATACATATATGGCAGCTATATCTAAATCTGGGCCGATTTCTATGGAATTCACCAGTAATGTCGAGAGTCATAAGAAAATACTTCCCGCAAAATTAAGAGAGAATCGGTTAACAAATGAGCAATTTATAGCAATATTTCTCAAAATCGGACGAACATATATAGGGAAGCTATAACTCAATCTTAACCGATTTCGAGCAAACTTAGCATGACGTGTTTTGTATGACATATGACATAATACAACTGCCATATAAACCGATCTTGGATCTTGACTTCTTGAGCCACTAGAAGGCGCAATTCTTATCCGATTTGGCTGAAATTTTGCATGAAGTGTTTTGTTTTGACTTTCAATAACTGTGTTAAAAATGGTCCATAACCTGATATAGCTGCCTTATAAACCGATCTGGGATATTGACTTCTTGAGCCTCTAAAGTGGGCAATTATTATCCGATTTGGCTGATATTTTGTACAGCGGCTTCTCTAATGACCTTTAACGTACGTGTCGAATATGGTCTGAATCGGTTTAAGGCCTAATACAGCTCCCCTATAAACCGATCTCCCTATTTTACTTCTTCAGCCCCTAAAGGGCGTAATTCTTACTAGATTTGGCTGAAATTTTACATAATGAGTTCTACTATTGTCTCCAATATTCAATTGAATTATGGTCCGAAATTAACAATAACTTGATATTGTTACAATAACATGAAAATTGTTTTCTTTTACCTTTTGTTTGCCTAAAAAGAGATACCGGGAAGAGAGCTCGACAAATGCGATTTATGGTGGAGGGTATATAAGATTCGGTCCGGCCGAACTTAACACGCTTTTACTTATTTCTTTAAATTTTAAATTTTTTTTATCGAATTTGGTTTATATTTTATGTTAAAAGAATTCTCATTGAAATCTTGCCTTAAGAGGAGATTTCATTGAAATTTTGCCTTTATTGAACATTTCGTTGCAATTTTGGCTTTAGAGAACATTTCATTGAACATCTTGCCATCTGAGAAAATTTTGTAAAAATTTCTTAGATGCTGTCTCCGCTCTAAATGAATTTTGTCTCAGAAACTGAAAAAACAATATGCTGGTCGACTCTTTACTTTTATAAAAAAACTAACTGGTTTAAGGTTTTTTTTTAATCTCAAAATCTTAAACCTATTTTTTATAAAAAAAATCGAAAATAGTTTTTAGAAAAAATCCGATTTACTGATCACCCTACTAAAAACTAACTATCCAAAAAATTTCTAAAAAAAAAAATTCTCAAAGGTTATGTTCAAAGCAGTTGTCTTAAGTTAATGTTTACCAATGGTTAAAAATGTAAATTTGCACAAAAATGTTATAAAACCCTCACACTTAGAGATTCTACATCTTAAAAAACGGCTATATTAGTAAAAAATTGCAATTTTTAAGAAACTCATTACAACATGCTGTCCTCAAACCCAATTAATGACCTTAAAAAAGTTAACTAAAAGGCCTAAAAGTCAGCCTGAAATCCCTAAAAACTTGGAGACCAATGAAGAAAGATGCACAAAACAAAATTTTATGAAATTTTAAGTTTGACGGTGGCCTCCTGATTTCTTTTATAGAAATGTCAAAGATTTCCAGATTGATTTAATAGATATGTCAAATAAACCTTTTTCAAATTAACATTAGGTTTTGTAAATATGACCCTTAGTTTATAATAATTAATATATAAAATAAAAGAAATATATATATAGACTTCAAATCACAATAAATTTGTATATACCCATTTAGAAAATTTCAAAAAAAAAATTCAAAATATATCGGTATACCTAAATAAGTCTGAAAATTCCAATACAAAATCAGAGCAAAAATAGTACTGACCTCTAAGTTCATGCAATTCATTCACCATAGTCTCACAACAAGGTTTCCCCAATGCCCCATAAAGGTATTTACAGCCAAATCCTTGTGGCAAGACTCACAAAACTAAATTTAAGCCTTTTTATACGAATAACACACTCTGCTGTTTATTTTATACAGCACAATATACAAATTTTTAGATCTCCAGTGCTGTTATTTGTCTTTAGCTTTACATATCCCTATGCACATTCAACGACAATTTCGTTTTTCACTGCAGACCATATCAGGCCTCAACTGTTAACCAATCACTGTAATCATGTATTCGTTCAAACACATTTATGTTATATACAAATGTTAGGGGGTTTGTTTATACACTCGCGCAGCACGAAACACTTAGCGATGCCAACAACGACGACGACGACGTCCGCAGTTCTGCCGGCAGAACTGTATGCACACGAAAGAACGAACACACGCGGACCCCAACAATGGTAATGAGCAGATGATTTTTTATTTAATTCATATTTTGAGCCATACTGTACTGATTTTATACATTTCAATTGGTTTTGTTTGCAGTTGGTAAGGGAACTTTGCTTTAACAAATGAATGACATGAATTTGACCTAAGTCACTTGGCAAATACACAAAATTATAGCAAAGAATAAGGCATAGGATTATTTTTACAGCCAACGATTATAACTATTAGCTTTACAATTTTTTGTTTTTCCTGTTTTCTTGAACTTGTCTTTTGATAAAGTTGCCCGCTAAGTTTTTTCGATTGCTTGCTACTTTTCCGCCGAACTTTTCACTCAAAAGGTTTGTTACAACCTTTTCTTGTTTATTGCTTGCCATCATTTATCGCGCAAACCGAACACCAATTTAGCGGACCGTAATAGTTTTTTTCGAGTTTTTCTTTTTTTGTTCTTACATATATGCACTCACGACACTAGTACGCACACGGCACACACGGAATAACAAACGAACGTAAAGCAAAATGCATGGCAAACCTTTTTTTGTGTATATATTTAAGCAAAACATCTTTCAAATAGCTCATAACTACTTAGTTGCTCTGATTTTGTAGTTATTTTAACAATGCCTAGGTATTTTAATGTTTGACTTAACCGAAAACCGACCGCCGAACCGTCCGTTTACCGTCTTTTCAATGTTCGCCCGCCGATCGCTTATTAAGAACTAAAGAGTTTGCCAAAATTTCATTGAACTGAATGCCTTGGAATTTTCCAATAGCCAAGATGCTCTTCTTTAAATTTTAGTTTCTAAAACCCTTAGGCTTGTTGCCAAATCTAAAAGAGGGCATTTTGGTCTGCGCAATCTAAGCTCTTTCCTTTTCCACTTAAGCATTGGAAACGGAAAATGTGCCATTGAAGTTAAGGGAGCTGCTGCTCACCTCAACTGAACATTCACTATCTCTCTCTGGCTTGCATTATTTTAGACTCTGCCTTGTACTCTAAAATTTTCAATCTTGATTCAAGGAAAAGCCAAAGAGAAGAAGAGAGAAAGAGAAGATTGTTGATGCTCACTAATTGTTGGTAGGAGTAAAAGTGGAAACGAAAGGGGACCTAATATTATGTTCAGCCTAAGCTGCCAATGTTGAATATTGAAAAGAGCTTTTTTCTCTTCTCTCATTATTCAAAAAGAATAAAAGTGGGGGAGCATTGAGTTAAATGTTGAGGATTTTTTTTTTCAGATTTTAACTGGTTAGAAGTTCTTTAGCATTTAAGAGTTGCCAACTTCAACTTTAATAGAATATTTTGGTGATTGATGCTAAGAGAAATGGAATGAAGTATTTTTAGAAGTCTAGAACAGTAAACATAAAGAAGGTCAACAAAAACGTTATTTCTTTGAATATCATGTCAAAGGTTTTAAACAATTTTTGCATATACATTAAAATTTTTGGAAAGAAACATAGATTTTGATAAAGAGCTTCACCGTATAGCCAAGTTACGCAAACATTTAATTATGACAAAATTTTTTTATTTTAGATTCTTTCAGTTCTTTTTAAAGGATTACAGATTTTTTTTGTAGTTTGAACTTTTGAATGGTGCTAAGTTTTCCTTTAGTTTTTCTATAAAAGCTGTGTGTAATACATCAAAGCCCTAAGACAAATTGTAAACCAGGGAAAAGCAAAATTCGGGCGGTGCCACTTTATAATACCCTACACCTACCCTTTATATACAAAGTGGGAGCTATATCTAATTCTGAACCACTTTTCAATGGACCTCGGCGGATGTTTACAGATGGTTTATTATACAATCCGTATCAAATTTAGAGCAATTACATTTAAATTGTAATAACAACGGTTGACCTTATACGGGTCCAAAATCTGACAAACATATGTATGAGAGCCATATCTAATTCTGAACCGATTTCGATCAAAGTTCTTAGATATTGTGGTAGTCGTCGAGGAAAGCTTTGTGCAAAATTTTGGCAAGATTGGTAAACAATTGCGCTTGCAGTGCCTTTTTGAGTGAAAAACAGGCGATATACATATATCGCAGCTATATCTAAATCTGGGCCGATTTCTATGAAATTCACCAGTAATGTAGAGAGTCATAAGAAAATACTTCCTGCTAAATTAAGAGAGAATCGGCTAACAAATGAGCAATTTATTGCAATATTTCTCAAAATTGGACAAACATATATATGGAAGCTATATCTCAATCTTAACCGATTTCGAGCAAACTTCTTAGATAGTGCTGATGATAATGGGAGAAGTCGATATACAAAATTTTTCCCAAACCAAATAATATTTGCACCTTCTAGAGGCTCATAAAGTCAAGAACCCAGATCGATTTATATGACAGCTATATCAGGTTATGAACAGATTTGTACCATACCTAGCACAGTTGTTGGAAAACATAACAAAACACTTCATGCAAAATTTCAGCCAAATCGGATAAGAATTGCGACCTCTAGTGGCTCAAGAAGTCAAGATAAAAGATGCACTACATTGGCCTCCAGATTTCCTTTATAGAAATGTCAAAGATTTCCAGGTTTACTTAATAGAAATGTCAAATAAACCTTTTTCAAATCCACATTAGGTTTTGTAAATATGACCCTTAGTTTATAATAATTCATATATAAAATAAAAGAAATATATATATATATAGACATCAAATCACAATAAATTTGTATATACCCATTTAGAAGATTTCCAAAAAGCAAAAATGCAAAATAAATCAGTATACCTAAATAAGTCTGAAAAATCCAATACAAAATCATAGCAAAAATAGTACTGTCCTCTTAGTTCATGCAATTCATTCACCATAATCTCACAACAAGGTTTCCACAACGCCCCATAAAGGTATTTACAGCCAAATCCTTGTGGCAAGACTCACAAAACTAAATTTAAGCCTTTTTATACGAATAACACACTCTGCTGTTTATTTTATACAGCACAATATACAAATTTTTAGATCTCCAGTGCTGTTATTTGTCTTTAGCTTTACATATCGCTATGCACATTCAACGACAGTTTCCTTTTTTACTGCAGACCATATCAGGCCTCAACTGTTAACCAACCACTGTAACATATATTCGCACAAACACTTTTATGTTATACATAAATGTTACTCTGCCAACCACTGACATGCCTACCCTGCTAACAACATTCATATTTCTGTTATGTGCCACCCATGCGTAAACAAAGATCTGTTCATCAAATCACTTCAATACCACCAGAACAGTTTTTGTTGTTTGTGTTTTTGCTTTTCCCCATCCCCATACACGCACTTTTTTTCTTTCGCCAACACTCACCTGTTGCCATGAGTTGAACAATCAAAAGCTTTGTTTTAGTCAGGGGGTTTGTTTATACTCTCGCGCAGCACGAAACACATAGCGATGCCAACAACGACGACGACGACGTCCGCAGTTCTGCCGGCAGAACTATATGCACACGAAAGAACGAACGCACGCGGACCCCAACAATGGTAATGAGAAGATGATTTTTTTTTATTTAATTCATATTTTGAGCCATACTGTACTGATTTTACACATTGCAATTGCTTTTGTATGGCAGTTGGTACAAGAACTTTGCTTTAACAAACGAATGGCATGAATTTGACTTAAGTCACTTGGCAAATACACAAAATTATAGCAAAGAATAAGGCATAGAATTATTTTTACAGCCAACGATTATAACTATTAGCTTTACAATTTTTTGTTTTTCCTGTTTTCTTGAACTTTTCTTTTGATAAAGTCGCCCGCTAAGTTTTTTCGATTGCTTGCTATTTTTTTCCCCCTAACTTTTCACTCAAAAGGTTTGATATAACCTTTTCTTGTTTATTGCTTGCCATCATTTATCGCGAAAACCGAACACCAATTTAGCGGACCGTAATAGTTTTTTTTCGAGTTTTGTTTGTTCTTAGATGCACTCACGACACTAGTACGCACACGGCACACACGCAGTAACAAACGAACGAAAAGCAAAATGCATGGCAAACCTTTTTTTTTGTGTATATTTTTAAACAAAACATCTTTCAAATAGCTCATAACTGCTTAGTTGTTCTGATTTTGTAGTTATTTTAACAATGCCTAGGTATTTTAATGTTTGACTTAACCGAAAACCGACCGACGAACCGTCCGTTTACCGTCTATTCAATGTTCGCCCGCCGATCGCTTATAAAGAACTAAAGAGTTTGCCAAAACTTCAATGATTTTAGTGAACAGAATGTCTTGGAATTTTCCAAGAGCCAAGATGCTCTTCTTTAAATTTTAGTTTGTAAAATCCTTATGCTTGCTGCCAAATCTAATTTTTTTTTTTGGCTTACGCAATCTAAGCTCTTCCTTTTCCACTTAAGCATTGGAAACGGAAAAAGTGCCATTGAAGTTAAGAGAGCTGTTGCTCACCTCAACTGAACATTCACTATCTCTCTCTGGCTTGCATTATTTTAGACTCTGCCTTGTACTCTAAAATTTTCAATCTTGATTAGTGTGGAAAAGCCAAAGAGAAGAAGAGAGAAAGAGAAGATTGTTGATGCTCACTTATTATAGGTTTGGGTAAAAGTGGAAACGAAAGGGGATCTAATATTATTTTCAGCCTAAGCTCCCAATGTTGAATATTGAAAAGAGCTTTTTTCTCTTCTCTCATTATTGAAAAAAATAATGGTGGGGGAGCATTGAGTTGATTGTTGAGGATTTTTTTTTTCAGATTTTGACTGGTTAGAAGTTCTTTAGCATTTAAGAGTTGCCAAATTCAAATTTAATAGAATTTGTTTGTGATTGATTCTGAGAGAAATGAAATGAAGTATTTTAAGAAATCTGAAAGGGTAAATATAAAAAAGTTCATCAAAAAACCTTTTAACATGATTTTTTTTGAATATCATGTCAAAGCTTTTAAACAGCTTTTAAACACTTTTGGTATATACTGTCGAACTTCTCTATAAGCGTAGCAGTTGGGGACCAACGAAATGCTTCGTTATACAGAAACTTCGTTATGGAGAAACTGACCAAAATTAGATTTTATTTGACCTAAGTGCAAAAAATAAGCAAACACACTGTGGGATAGAAAGTAAAAAATGAAAGAAAAAGTAAAAAATGTGTTGTTTGAGAACGTACAGAGACAACCCTTTAAAATTTTTAATGGTTATAGCAGAGGTGCTACCCAGCATATGCGTAACATTTTTGAATTTATTGTAAACGAAAATTGGGAATTTTGCAGATAAAATTGTACTTAAAAAACAAAAATTTAAAACTACCTTTTTCATAGCCACCACCATAGGATAGGGGAATGACTAAATGAATAGTCATTCCGTTTGCAACACATTGAAATATCAATTTTCGACCCTAAAAAGTATATATGTTTCGGATCGTCGTAAAATTCTAAGACGACTTAAAGATGTCCGTGTATCTGTCCGTCTGTACGTCTATCCGTCTGCCCGTCCGCCTGTAGTAATCACTTTAGAGCCTTCTAAAGTTGAGATATTGAGCTGAAATTTGGCACATATGCGTCTTTTTGATGCAAGCTGGTTAAGTTCTTGAACGGGCCAAATAGGACCATATTTGGATATAGCTGCTATATAGACCGATCTCCAGATAAAGGGTCTGAAGACCATAAAAGCTTTATTTTTTAATCGATTTTGCTGAAATTTGAAACAGTGAGCTATTTTTAGCCTCCTGACATCTGACCTAAATATGGATAAGATCGGTCCATATTTAGATATAGTTACCATATAGACCGATGTCCCGATTAAGGGTCTGAAGCCCATAAAAGCATTATTTATTACCCGATTTCGCTGAAATTTACAACAATGGGTTATTTTAAGCCTCCCGACATTTGACCTAAATATGGATTTGATTGGTGTATATTTAGCTATAGCTGTCATAAAGACCGATCTCCCGATAAAGGGTCTGAAGCCCATAAAAGATTTATTTATTATCCGATTTCGCCGAAAATTTCAAGAGTGGGTTATTTTAAGCCTCCCGACATCTGATCAAAATATGGTACAGATCGGACTATATTAAGATATAGCTGACAGATACACCGATCTCCCGATAAAAGGTCTGAAGACCGTAAAAGCTTTATTTTTTAACCGATTTCGCAAAAATGTGAAACAGTGAGTTATTTTAAGCATCCCGACATCTGACCTCAATATGGATTAAATCGGTCCATAATTAGATATAGCTGCCATATAGACCGATCTCCCGATATAGGGTCTGAAAACCATAAAATATTTATTTCTTAATCAGTTTCGCTAAAATTTGAAACAGTGAGTTTTTCTGAGCCTCCCGATATCCGACCTAAATATGGTTCTGATCGGACTATATTTAGATATAGCTGTCATATACACCGATCTGCCGATAAAGGGTCTGAAGACCCTTAAAGCAATATTTATTACCCGGTTTCGCTAAAATTTGAAACAAAGCGTTTTTCTGAGCCTCTCGATGTCCGACCTTAATATGATACAGATCGGTTTATATTTGGATATAGCTGCCAAAAAGACCAATATTTTGTTCTACGAAATTGAAAAGCCACTTTTATATAGCAGACCACTCAATGAACATGCCGAATTTGGGTGCCTAAGTAATCCAATTTTCACCGAATTGTGACGAAAAGGAGTTTACATATATACCCGAGGTGGTGGGTATCCAAATTTCTTATTATTGCCTTTTTGACTTGTTTTTCTATAAAAAAATTGCTTCGAATTTTTGTCTTTAAAGAAAATTTGATTGAGTTTGTTCATTGGAAAAGTTTTAACAAAATGCTTTTCCTTCAACCGATTAGAATTTCTAAAAATTTTTCCTTTTGAAAAAAGTTGTTTTAAAAACATTTAATAACATTTTTCTTTGAAAATAAAAAAAAAATTTTTTTGATTAAATTTTATTCATATTTTGGGTTAAGAAAATTTTTAATTGAAATTTTGTGTAAGAGAAAATTTCATTGAATTTTTGTCTTCACAGAACATTTCATTAATTCTTTCATTATTACTAAGAAAATTTTGTAATCACTTTTAAGATGCTGTCACCGCGCTTTATGCGTTTTGTCTCAGAAACTGAAAAAAAGGATATACTGTTCGACTTTTTATACCCTCCCTAGGATGGGGGTATACCAATTTCGTCATTCCGTTTGTAACATCTAGAAATATGCGCCTATGACCCCATAAAGTATATATATTATTGTTTGTCATGACATTCTATATCGATCTAGCCATGTCCGTCTCTCTGTCTGGCAGTCGATAGCACGCTAGCTTTCAAAATAGTAAAGCCAGGTGCTTGGAATTTTGCGGAAATACTTCTCTTTAGTGTAGGTCGGTTGGGATTGTAAATTGGCCAAATCGGTCCATGTTTTGATTTGAAACGATCTTGGTTCTTGACTTCTTAAGCCTTTAGAGGGCGCAATTATCGTCCGATTTGACTGAAATTTTGCAAGTGGTTTTTTGGTATAACTTCCAACAATTGTGCTATATATGGTTCAAATTCTTTTATAACCAGGTTTATCTGCCATATAAACCGATCTACCGATTAGACTTTTTGAGCTTTTGAAGGGCGCAATTCTTAACAAGTCATTCAAAGAATTAAAAAAAAATCCGATTCATGGTGGAGGGTATATAATATTCGGCCCGGCCGAACTTAGCAAGCTTTTACTTATTACTTTTACAGAAAAACTAACTGTATAAACAGGTTTGTTAATAATTCAAAAAAATTTAAACCAATTTTTGAAAAAAAGAAATAATTTTCCCAAGAGTTCGAAAAGAAAAAAACCGGTTAACTGATTATTAAAATCAACATTCCAAAAATTTTCTTTAAAAAAAAAATATTTTCTCTAAGGTTACGTTCGAAGCAGTTGTTAATGTTTACCAAAGGTTAAAAATGTTAATTTGCACAAGAAAGGTTGGTACCTATACAAACTTTACACTTAAGACATCTTAAGATCTAAGAAAACGGCTATATTAGTAGAAAATGACAGTTTTTAGGAAACTCATTACAATATGCAGTCCTAAATCCCAACTAATTACTCTAAAAAAGTTAACTATTGAACTAAAGAATTCTCTTGAAATTCTCAAAAATTTGGAGACCAATGTAAAGGTGCATAAAAACAAAAAAAACATCACAATTAATTTGTATTTAGAAAATAAAAAAAAAAAATGCAAAATAAATCGGTATACCCTAATAAGTCTGTAAAATCCAATATAAAATCATAGCAATTAAAATACTGACCTCTAAGTTCATGCCATTCATTCACCATAATCTCACAACAAGGTTTCCACAACGCCCCATAAAGGTATTTACAGCCAAATCCCTGTGGCAAGACTCACAAAACCAAATTTAAGCCTTTTTATACGAATAACACATTCTGCTGTTTATTTCATACACCACAATATACAAATTGTTAGATCTTCTGTTATTGTTATTTGTCTTTAGCTTTACATATCGCTGTGCACATTCAACGACAATTTCCTTTTTCACTGCAGACCATATCAGGCCTCAACTGTTAACCAACCACTGTAACATATATTCGCACAAACACTTTTATGTTATATATAAATGTTACTCTGCCAACCACTGACATGCCTACCCTGCTAACAACATTCATATTTCTGTTATGTGCCACCCCTGCGTAAACAAAGATCTGTTCATCAAATTACTTCAATACCACCAGAGCAGCTTTTGTTGTTTGTGTTTTTGCTTTTCCCCATCCTCATATACGCACTTGTTTACTTTCGCCCACACTCACCTGTTGACATGAGTTGAACAATCAAAAGCTTTGCTTTAGTCAGGGGGTTTGTTTATACACTCGCGCAGCACGAAACACATAGCGATGCCAACAACGACGACGACGACGTCCACAGTTCTGCCGGCAGAACTGTATGCACACGAAAGAACGAACGCACGCGGACCCCAACAATGGTAATGAGAAGATGATTTTTTATTTAATTCATATTTTGAGCCATACTGTACTGATTTTACACATTGCAATTGCTTTTGTATGGCAGTTGGTACAAGAACTTTGCTTTAACAAACGAATGGCATGAATTTGACTTAAGTCACTTGGCAAATACACAAAATTATAGCAAAGAATAAGGCATAGAATTATTTTTACAGCCAACGATTATAACTATTAGCTTTACAATTTTTTGTTTTTCCTGTTTTCTTGAACTTTTCTTTTGATAAAGTCGCCCGCTAAGTTTTTTCGATTGCTTGCTATTTTTTTCCCCCTAACTTTTCACTCAAAAGGTTTGATATAACCTTTTCTTGTTTATTGCTTGCCATCATTTATCGCGAAAACCGAACACCAATTTAGCGGACCGTAATAGTTTTTTTTTCGAGTTTTGTTTGTTCTTAGATGCACTCACGACACTAGTACGCACACGGCACACACGCAGTAACAAACGAACGAAAAGCAAAATGCATGGCAAACCTTTTTTTTTGTGTATATTTTTAAACAAAACATCTTTCAAATAGCTCATAACTGCTTAGTTGTTCTGATTTTGTAGTTATTTTAACAATGCCTAGGTATTCTAATGTTTGACTTAACCGAAACCCGACCGCCGACCGTCCGATTACCGTCTTTTCAATGTTCGCCCGCCGATCGCTTATTAAGAACTAAATAGTTTGCAAAAACTTCATTGATTTAATTGAACAGAATGTCTTGGAATTTTTCCAATAGTCAAGATGCTCTTCTTTAAATTTTAGTTTTTACCACCCTTAGGCTTGCTGCGAAATCTAAAAGAGGGCATTTTGGCTTACGCAATCTAAGCTCTTTCCTTTTCCACTTAAGCATTGGAAACGGAAAAAGTGCCATTGAAGTTATGGGAGCTCCTGCTCACCTCAACTGAACATTCACAATCTCTCTCTGGCTTGCATTATTTTAGACTCTGCCTTGTACTCTAAAATTTTCAATCTTGATTCGTGGAAAAGCCAAAGAGAAGAAGAGAGAAAGAGAAGATTGTTGATGCTCACTTAATATTGGAAGGAGGAGAAGAGGAAACGAAAGGGGACCTAATATTATGTTCAGCCTAGGCTGCCAATGTTGAATATTGAAAAGAGCTTTTTTCTCTTCTCTCTCAATTTTGAAAAAGGAATGGTGGGGGAATATTGAGTTGATTGTAGAGGATTTTTTTGCAGATTTTGTGTGGATAGAAGTTCTTTAACATTTTAGAGTTGCCAACTTAACTTTAATACAATATTATGGTGATTGATGCTAAGATAAATGGAATGAAGTATTTTGAGAAGTGTGGAACAGTAAATATAAAGAAGGTCAACAAAAAACCTTTTAAATTTATATTTTTTGAAAGTCATGTCGAAGCTTTTAAAAATTTATGGTATATGCATTATAATTTTTGGAAACAAACGTTGATTTTGACTAAAAAAAAACATTAATTCACCGTACAGCCAAGTCACGCAAAAATTTAATTATGGCAAAATTTTATATATTAAAGTCCTTCAGTACTTCTTTAGGATTTGCAGATATTTTTTTTACCCACCACCGAAGGATGGGGGTATATTCATTTTGTCATTCTGTTTGCAATACATCGAAATATCTACTTCCGACCCTATAAAATATATATATTCTTGATCATCGTAAAAATTTAAGACGATCTAGCCATGTCAGTCCGTCTGTCTGTTGAAATCACGCTACAGTCTTTAAAAATAGAGATATTGAGCTGAACTTTCGCACAGATTGATTTTTTGTCCATAAGTAGGTTAAGTTCGAAGATGGGGGTATATCGGACTATATCTTAATAAAGCCCCCATATAGACAAATCCGCCGGTTTAGGGTTTTAGACCCATAAAAGCCACACTTATTATCTGATTTTGCTAAAATTTGGGACAGTGAGTTGTGTAGGCCCTTCGACATCCTTCTTCAATTTGGCCCAGATCGATAAAGATTTGGATGTAGCTGCCATATAGAGCGATCCGCCGATTTAGGTTCTTAGGCCAATAAAAGCCACATTTATTATTCGATTTTGCTGAAATTTGGGACAGTGAGTTGTGTTAGGCCCTTCGACATCCTTCTTCAATTTGGCCAAGATCGGTCCAGATTTGGATATAGCTGCCATATAGCCCGATATCTCGATTTAAGGCATTGGGCCCATAAAAGCCACATTTACTATCTGATTTTGCTGAAATTTAGGACAATGAGTTGTGTTTGGCCCTTCAACACCCTTCTTCAATTTGCCCAAGATCGGTCCAGATTTGGATATAGCTGCCATATAGAGCGATCCGCCGATTTAGGTTCTTAGGCCAATAAAAGCCACATTTATTATTCGATTTTGCTGAAATTTGGGACAGTGAGTTGTGTTAGGCCCTTCGACATCCTTCTTCAATTTGGCCAAGATCGGTCCAGATTTGGTTATAGCTGTCATATAGACCGATCTCTCTATTTAAAGTCTTTGCCCCATAAAAAAAACACATTTATAATCCACAGTGACTTATGTTAGGCCACCGGGGCGCAGAGTTTAGCATGTCCGCCTATGACGCTGAACGCCTGGGTTCGAATCCTGGCGTGACCATCAGAAAAAATTTTCAACGGTGGTTTTCCCCTCCTAATGCAGGCAACATTAGTGAGGTACTATGCAATGTAAAACTTCTCTCCAAAAAGGTGTCGCACTGCAGCACGCCGTTCGGACTCGGCTATACAAGGGAGGCCCCTTATCATTGAGCTGAAACTTAAATCGCACTGCACTCATTGATATGTGAGAAGTTTGCCCCTGTTCCTTAGGTGAATTTTAATGGACAAAATTTGCAATTTGCATTTTTACTTATTTTAGGCTTTTAGACATCAATGTCGTTTATAATTCAGATGGGTCTATATTTGGATATGGCTACTAAAAAGACCATTTTTTTCGTACTACAAAATTGAACAATGACTTGTACTTATTGGACCACTCAATATCCGTGTCGAATTAAGTTCAAATCGGACCACATTTTGATAAAGCTGCTATGAGGGCATAAATTATGAATTTTTCACCCAATTATGATGAAAAGGTGGTTTGCATAAATACCCGAGGTGGTATCCAAAGTTCGGCCCGGCCGAACTTAACGCCTGTTTACTTGTTGTAGTTTGAGTTTCTTTACATGGTACTTAGTTTTCGTTTATGTGGGAGTTATATCCAAATCTAAACCGATATGGCCCATTTGCAATCCCCAACGACCATCAATATTAAGTATCTGTGCAAAATTTCAAGCGGCTAGTTTTACGCGTTCGTCCGATATCGTGTTATCGACAGACGGACGGATCGACTCAGAACGTCGAGACAATCAAGAACATATATACTTTATGGGGTCTTGGGCGAATATTTAGAGGTGCAGCAAAAGGAATGACTAGATTAGTATACCCCCTTCCTATGGTGGTGGGTATAAAAATTCAAACTGTACCGAATATCTGTTATGCTATAAAAAGTACTGAAAGATTCTGAACTATAAAATGTTCCCATAATTAAGTGTTTTCGTAATTTTTCTGTACAGCGACGTTTTTTTTTTTTGGTTTATCAAAATCGATGTTTTTTCCAAAAATTTCAATGTATTTAAAATTATTTTTTAGAAACTGTTGAAAAGCGATGATATTCACAAAAATAAGTTTTAAACGTTTTTTGTTGACCTTCTTAACGAAATACTTCTTCTAATTTCTCTTAGCAACAATCACCAAAAGATTCTATAAAAATTGAAGTTGGCAACTCTAGAATGCTAAAGAACTTCTATCCAGTCAAAATCCGAAGAAAAAAATCGTCAACAATTAACTCAATGCTCTCGCACCATTCTTTTTTTTTGTAAATGAGAGAAGAGAAAAAAGCTTTTTCCTACAGTAAACATTGAGAGCAATAGAATGCTTTTGTTACTAAGGCTAAGGCTGAACAAAACATTAAGTCCCTTTTCGTTTCCACTTTTTCTCCTACCAATATTTAGTGAGCATCAACAATCTTCTCTTTCTCTCTTCTTCTCTTTGGCTTTTCCACTAATCAAGATTAAAAATTTTAGAGTACAAGGCAGAGTCTAAAATAATGCAAGCCAGAGAGAGATAGTGCAGCTCCCATAACTTCAATGGCACTTTTTCCGTTTCCAATGCTTAAGTGGAAAAGTAAAGAGCTTAGATTGCTTAAGCCAAAATGCCCTCTTTTAGATTTGGCATCAAGCATAAGGGTGTTAAAAACTCAAATTTAAAGAAGAGCATCTTGGGTATTGGAAAAATTCCAAGACATTCTGTTCAATAAAATCAATGAAGTTTTGGCAAACTCTTTAGTTCTTAATAATCGATCGGCGGGCGAACATTGAAAAGACGGTAAACGGACGGTCGGCGGTCGGGTTTCGGTTAAGTCAAACATTAAAATACCTAGGCATTGTTAAAATAACTACAAAATCCGAACAACTAAATAGTTATGAGCCATTTGAAAGATGTTTTGCTTAAAAATATACCCAAAAAAGGTTTGCCATGCATTTTGCTTTTCGTTCGTTTGTTACTGCGTGTGTGCCGTGTGGGTACTAGTGTCGTGAGTGCATGTTAGAACCAAAAAAAAACTTGAAAAACTATTACGGTCCGCAAAATTGGTGTTCGGTTTCGCGGTAAATGAAGGCAAGCAATAAACAAGAAAAGGTTGTAGCAAACCTTTTGAGTGAAGAGTTCGGGGAAAAAAGGAGCAAGCAATCGAAAAAATTTAGCGGGCGACTAAATCCAAAGAAAAGATCAAGAAAACAGAAAACATAAAAAAATTTAAAACTTATGGTTATAATCGATAGCTCTTAAAAATAGTCCTATGCCCTGTTCTTTGTTTTAGTTTGTGCATTTGCCAAGTAACTTAAGTCAAATTCATGTCATTCGTTTGTTAAAGCAAAGTTCCCTTACCAATTGCAAATACAAAACCAAATGAAATGTACAAAATCAGTACAGTATGGCTCAAAATATGAATTTGTTAAAAAAATCATCTGCTCATTAGCATTGTTGGGGTCCGCGTGTGTTCGTACTTTCGTGTGCATATAGTTCTGCCGGCAGAATTGCGGACGTCGTCGTCGTTGTTGGCATCGCTATGTGTTTCGTGCTGCGCGAGTGTATAAACAAACCACCCCGACTAAAGCAAAGTCTTTGATGGTTCAATTCATGGCAACAGGTGAGCGTTGGTGAAAGAAAACAAGTGCGTGTATGAGGATAGGGAAAAAACAATAACACAAACAACAAAAGCTGTTCTGGTGCTGTGAAGTGATTTGATGAACAGATCTTTATGTTCGCATGGGTGGCAGCACATAAAAGAAATATGTATGTTGTTAGCAGGGTAGGCATGTCAGTGGTTGAGAGACTAACATTTGTATATAACATAAAAGTGTTTGAGCGAATATATGTTACAGTGGTTGGTTAACAGTTGAGGCATGATATGGTCTGGAATGTAAAAGAAATTGTCTTTGAATGTGTGCATAGCGATATGTAAAGACAAATAACAGCACAGGAGATCTAACAATTTGTATTTCGTGCTGTATAAAATAAATAGCAGAATGTGTTATTCGTTTAGAATGGACTTAGCTATGGATTTGAGTGTCTTGGCAACAGAGATTTAGCTGTAAATATATGAGGCGTTGTGGAAACCTTGTTGTGAGACCATAGTGAATGGCATGAACTATAAGGTCAGTACTATTATTGCTATGATTTTATATTGGATTTTTCAGACTTATGTAGGTACCTATATCGATTTATTTAAAATTTTTTTTGCAAATTTTTTAAAAATATAAAGAAAATATATATTATGATGTGGAAGCTATAAAAAGTTTTTAAAATACCCCTAAATCGGACATATTTACCGACCATGTCAATATGGGACTCAAATGAAAGGTATTTGCGAGTAGAATACGAATCTGATATCCAAATGTGGGACCTAATTTCTGGGGGTCCACTCCAACCCCCCAAAACACCCCCCAAACAGCACTTATTTACTAGTCATGGCAATATGGGGCTTAAATAAAAGCTATTTGAGCTATTGAGAATACGAATCTGATATCCAAATGTGGGGCCAAGTGTTTGGGGGGCCGTCCCTCCCCAAAAATATCCCCCAAAGAGGACAAATTTACGACCATAGCAATATGGGGCTCAAATGAAAGGTCTTTGGGAGTAAAGCAGGAAACTGATATCAATATTCGGGAAAAGTGTCTACGGGGCCACCCCACCCCCACAACCATACCCAAAAAGGAAGTATTTGCTGACCATTGCCATATGGGGCTCAAATAAGAGATATTTTAGAGTAGAACACGAATCTGATATACATTTTCAAGGCGAGGACACTGAGCTGCTGCCCCATCCTCCAAAACACCCCCCCAGTCTGTCTTGTTTGCCGACTATGGAAATATGGGGCTCAAATGAAAGGTATTTGGAAGTAGACCACGTAACTGATATCAACATTAGGGACCAACTGTCTAAGGGACGTCCCACCACCTTAACAACCCCCAAGTAGGACGTAATTGCTCACCAAGACAATTTGGGTCTTAAAAAGAGTGGAGCTCGATAGTGATAGTTTTTAGGGCTCATACCCCAAACCGGACACATTTGCTGGCTTTTCAATAAGAGGTTTTAGTGAATGGTATTTGAGATTAGAAAACGAATTTGATATCCAATTTTGAGACCAATGGCAATATGGGGTTCAAATATTTGAGAATAGAGCACGTTGCTGATATATATTCCAGGCTTAGTGTTTGGGGGACCACCAATTCCCAAAACACACCAAAATCGGGCATATTTACCGACCATGACAATGTGGGGCTTAAATGAAAGGTACTGGGGTGTAGAGCTAGAATTGCTACCCATTTTCGGGACCAATTTTCTGGGGGTCTACCCCTTTCCCAAAATACCCCACAAACAGCAATTTTTTAGTGACCATCGCAATAGAGGGCTCCAATAAAGGAATTTGGGAGTAGAATACGAATGCAGGACCATGTATTTATGGCATCACCCCTTCGCCAAAAAACCCCCCAAAGGGTAAAAATTTTTCGACCATGGCAATATGTGGCTCCATTGAAAGGCATTTGAGGAGTAGAGCACGAAATTGATACCCAATTTTTGGACCATTTTTTTGGAGGTACCCCACATACAGCATTTATGAACTGACTATCGCAATATGAGGCTAAAATAGAGGTATTTGGGAGTATAATACGAATATCCAAAAGTGGGATCATGTATTTGGGGCATCGCCCCTTCCCCAAAACACACCTTAAATCGTATTAATTTACCACCCATGTCATTATGTGGCTCAAATGAAAGGTATTTGAGATTGGATAACTAATTTGATAACCAATTTTGGGCCAAGTGTTTGGGGGATGCCTTTTCCCAAAAACACTCATTAAAACAAGGCAATATGGGGTTCAAATAAATGGTATTTGAGAGAAGACCACGATGCTGATATTTTTTAAGACCAAGTGTCTGGGGGATCACCTCACCCCTGAAAACACACCTAAATGGGACATCATGAGAATATCGGGCTGAAATAAATTCATTTTAGAATAGATTACATTTAACATTTAAAGTTATATGACATTAATCCCTTCGAGCGAATTCGTAGTCTAATAGAGATCATATGGGATTAAGATAAAGGGACTTATATTTTTATGCCGTTGCAAATGGAAATTTGCTCATCAGCATTCCATTAAGGAACTGGGATAAACTTCTCACACATCAATGAGTGCTGTCCGATTCAAATTTTTAAAGAAGAAAATTAAAAAAAAAAATTTCTAGGAAAAAAATGTTTAAACAATTTTCACTAAAAAAAAACTTTTCAAAAAATTTCCCATACAAATAAAATTATTAAAAAATTTCCCATAGAAATAAAATTTATAAAAAATTTTCTTTTGAAAACATTTTCCCAAATTTTCTATTACAAAATTTTGACAAAATTTTCTGTGGAAATAAAATATTTGGTTGCCCAAAAAGTAATTGCGGATTTTTAAAAAAAAAGTAAATGCATTTTTAATAAAACTTAGAATGAACTTTAATCAAATACACTTTTTTTCTAAAGCAAGCTAAAAGAAACAGCTGATAACTGACAGAAGAAAGAATGCAATTACAGAGTCACAAGCTGTGAAAAAATTTGTCAACGCCGACTTTATGAAAAATCCGCAATTACTTTTTGGGCAATCCAATATTAAAAAATTTCTATAAATTTTTTTTTACACAATTTTCTATAAAAAATTTTTCAAAAAAAAGTTTGAGAAATTTTCTGTAAAATAAAAGGACAAAATTTTCAAAAATTTTTTTTTGATAAAAATTTCAAAAAAATTTTTTTTGAAGAAATTTAAAAAAAATGAAAATTTTAAAAATTTTCAAAAAAAAATTTTCAAAAATAATGTGAGAAATTTTCTGTAAAATAAAAGAACAAAATTTTCAAAAATTTTTTTTTGATAAAAATTTAAAAAAAAATTTTTTTGAAGAAATTAAAAAAAAAAAATTTAAAAAATTTCAAGAAAAGAATTCTTTTACAAAATTTAAAAAAAAATAAAAAAAATTTTCAAAAAAAATTTTTTGACAAAATTTTAAAAAAAAAAATTTTGACAAAATTTGCTATAAAAATGTCGATAAGATTTTCTGTAGAAATAAAAATTAAAAAAAACTTTTTATATAAAACTTTGAAAAACTTATCCATAAAATTTGATGAAAATTTTGACAAAATTTTATGAAAATTTCGACAAAATTTGATGAAAATGTTGACAATCTTTTTTTTTAAATATTATGACTAAATTTTCTTAATTTTTGTTTTTTTTAATTTAAAAACACTTTTGACCAAATTTTCTTTTTAAATAAATATTTTAGAAAATGTACTTTTAAAATAAAATGTTGACAAAATGTTTAGAGCCCCATAATCCTTTTGTCACATGTGTGTGTGTGTGTGTGTGTGACTGCATACTCTACCCCCATACCTATTCACTAAAAACCTACCTTCAAACTACAGATTATATGAGCATTTGTTGGATTGTTAGGTTAGTCCTATTGTTTATGATCTGGAGCGGAAACAAAATTATTCGTTAGTTTCTTTCTTTCACGTCTATTGTTTGAAAACATTATGGTTTTTATTTCATTTTCAGTTTCATTTTTCTCTTTTGTGTGTGTGTGTGGTTGTGTTTTTTTCTATTTGTGCAATGTTTTCTTTGCAGCTTTATGTATGGTAACAAGGTAAACATATTTGTATAGTGCAATTTATAACAAACACTACAGCAAACACAGACCCACACTCGAACATGCTATAAGAAATATGCAGACCATAAGGATATGAGTTGAAAATCATGCTTTTGGCCATGTGTGCAAATATGTCAGACGCATGGGACTAAAAGCTTTATGATATAAGTCATCATACAGAATCTTAGAGAAATTGTCAAGGAAAATTTGCTGTATAAAGGGAATTGGGTTAAAACAATACTTAGGATATGTCGCAAAGTCAACTCTTTGTCTTAGTGATGGGTTTTTTTATTAAAAAAATATTAGTTTTAGGAAAAGTATTTAATGCAATGCAAATTTACCCATGAAAATTCCAGGAACAGGGGCTAATTGATACTCAATATTCAATTTAATGCTCAAAACAGTAAAATTTTAAATTTTGTTCATTATAGGTTAAATTTTTTAAAATTCCATCCTACCTATTCCCTTACCTTATCTTTACCTCATGGAAGGGAAAAAACCAATGCTTGCAAGGACTCAGAATAAATGACACCAAAACATTCCAAATCCGAAAAGAATTTTCCTCAAAAAAATTAAGCAGGGGAAATAGACAAGCGATAGTGGTGTCTATGTTCGAAATGACAACTTCAACTGTAATCTGCACATTTGTCATGAAATCTTGACTCTGGGTGTGTGTGTGTGTCACGACGCGTTGGCAGACAATAAGTTCTTAGTGCTCCTTATGGCTCTAACGACCGGAATAATGAGGAGTAGTACCTCATTAACATTTGTTGACGTAATGATGCCAAACATCATTAACGTGCAAAAACGGAAAGCAAATAAAACCGAAATGACTCAAATACGAAGTGAAAAGAAAGCCTTGACTGCCAGTAGACAATAAACCATAAAAAAAAACGAACACACCGCCCAAAGACAAATTAACATCGAATACACCAGAACGATGGGCGACAAAGTAACCAAAATTAAGCAAAGCACCAAACAAAATCAAAATAAATGAATGAACTTCCAGCATCCCTGACTACACAGCAAAAAGTCAACAAGGAAGTCCATAGCTACTCCTACTACTCTCACTCACCAACTTTACCATCGCGATAAGGGTGCTAATCGCATATCCTACAATGTGATAACCCCCCCCAGCCCCCCTAGGTGGGAACCTCTACAAGGACATTAATGCATCCTTAATGCCATAAAATTAATTAATTAACATCTAAAGGAGATTTGTGCTAATTTGTCATCAAGTGCAGGTGGCGCCAGGGTCGTGGATACTCGTGGTGGTTGATGGTGGTGTTGTTTTTGGTTGTGTGGGCGTTTCAGCATAAAGGGAAAAAATTGCTGGTAATCAGCAAAAAAAAGGATATGAGAAGCCAATGAAATGGAAAGCAATAAAACTGCTAAAGAAGTTTAGCATAAAAGGATACACCGTAAGTAATTTATTTTGTTGTCAGGCTTTTAAGCACTACCAGAGAATGGTAAACATTTGCAAAGCCTGCCTAAGAAGCAGGAGAGTTATTCAAGTGAGTATGGTGGGTAGTAAAAAAGGATTACAGTCAACAATTCAAAGAAATATTAAGGCATATAAGGAGAGGATAACAATTTCTTGTGAAATAAAATAAAAAAAAAAAAAATTATAAAAATTCAATTAAAACAAGCTACTGTGAAAACAAAAATTAATAAAAAAAAAATAATTTTTTTTTTTGCATTTTTACACACAGTCAAATTTTAAAAGAACAAACATTTTTAAAAAAAATTGTAACCATATTTTCTATAAAAATAAAAATTCTACAAAAAATAATGCAAAAAAAAATCTTAAAAACTCTAAAAAAAATTTCAAGCTTTTCCAATAATACCAATGCGGTCAAAAAAATATTATGACCGCATATTCCAAAAAATTTAATTATGACAAAATTTTCTATAGAAATTAAATTTTACGAAATTTTCTACAGAAATAAAATTTGACAAAATTTTTTATTGAAATCAAAAGTTTCCGGAAAAATAAAATACGTACAAAATATTCAAAGTAAAAATATATATCATAAACTTTTGCAACCAAACTAAATTTTTACTATTTAGAAATTGTATTTTTAGAAATTGTTACTACATTTTACTAATTTCTTCTAAATTGTTCTAATTTCTACTAAGTTTTACTAAAATTTTAAAAAATTTTAAAAATTTTTAAAAAATTTTACAAAATTTTACAAAATTTTATCTTATAAAAATGTAAAAAATTTTATTAAAATTTACTGAATTTTACTCAAATTTACTACAGGTTGCTTAATTTAACTAAAATATACTACATTTTACTAAATTTTATTAAAATCTACTAAATTCTACAAAAATTTACTAATTTTTACTAAAATATTTCGAATTTTACTAATTTCACCAAAATTTATTAAATTTTAATTTTACAAAATTTAATCTTATAAAAATTTACTAAATTTTATTAAAATTTACTGAATTTTACTAAATTTTACTCAAATTTACTATATATTACTACATTTAACTTAAATATACGACATTTTACTAAACTGTACTAAAATTTACTAAATTTTATTAAAATCTACTAAATTCTATAAAAATCTACTAATTTTTATTAAAATATATTGAATTTTGCTAATTTCACCAAAATTTATTAAATTTTAATCTTACTTAAATCTTCTAAAATTTATTTAAATTTACTGAATTTTACTAAAATTTACTGAATTTTACTCCAATTTACTACATGTTCCTAATTTTTACTAAAATTTACTAAATTGTACTAAAATTTACTAAATTTTACTGAAATCTACTAAATTCTACAAAAATCTACTAATTTTTGCTAAAATATACTGAATTTTACTAATTTCACTAAAATTTATTAAATTTAAATTTTACTTAAATCTACTAAATTTTATTAAAATTTACTGAATTTTCTTAAAATATACGGAATTTTACTAAATTTTATTCAAATTTACTACATGTTACTAAATTTTACTAAAATTTACTAAATTTTACTAAAATCTACTAAATTCTATAAAAAACTATTAATTTTTACTAAAATATACTGAATTTTACTAATTTCAGTAAAATTTATTAAATTTAAATTTTACTTAAATCTACTAAATTTTATTAAAATTTTACTAAAATTTACAGAATTTTACACAAATTCACTACATTTTTCTAAAATGTAGTGAATTTCACTAAACTTCAAAGTTTAACTAAATTTTATTAAATTTTACTAAGTTTTACTTAATTTTTCTAAATTTTACTACATATTACTAAATGTTGTAAATATATAAATATTTTACAAAATTTTGAAACAAATTTGCACAAAATATTCTAAACTAGCAAAGAAAGGCAAAAGTCGGGAGGAGCCGACTATATAAAACCATACATCACCGAGCCTACATACTTCTTTCAATACAAGGAACCTATGTTGAAATCTAAGTAGACTTTGCATCCTTATTGAAATATTGTGTAGAACCTTTTAGGATTTTCTTACGATAGGGGCCTAAATTGTGCCTACTACAGCTTTATATCCGATGAAAGATATATATGGGAGTCATATATAAATCTGAACCGATATGGCTTATTTGCAATCCCCAACGACCTATATCAATATTTTGTATCTGTGCAAAATCTCAAGTGGTCGGTAAATCACGATAGCGGTCGAACGCGTAGAGCTAGCGTTCGATCGATATCCATATTCGCCCCGAATATGGATATCGAATGCTTCAATAAGCACACAAAACACAAAGCTAAGCAATTCCGCCAATAATGCTTAACGCGTGTGTTCACATCCTGGCAAGATCATGGGAAAATTATAAGTGTTGGTTATCCCCCGTCAATGCTGGCGACATCTGTGAGGTACTATGCCATGTAAAAAAATCATGTAAAAATGTATCCCCATAGAGATGTCGCATTGCGACACGCCGTTCATACTCGGCTTAAAAGGAGGTCAGCTTTAACTGAAATCGGTTAGCACACATTGATATGTAAGAATTTCCCATGTTCCTTAATGTTAATGAGCAAATTTGCTAATTGCTAAGATCTGCTTGCCCCTCCGTCTATGTATTTCTCTGCCCGTCTATCTACCTGTCCTTTCGTCTATCTGTTCACCTATATACCTGTCCGTCCGTCTGTTTCTACGCATATTTGTTCGTTTGTCTTGTTGTCCGTCGGTATATTTTTTGTTTGTCTACCCGACTGTCCGTTTTTTGGTCTTGTATGTCTTGCGGCCTGCCCGTCCATCCGTGTGTACGACTATTTGTCCATCTGTCTCTCCGACAGGCCGTCATTTTCGTTCCCTATGTCTGTTCTTCTGTTTGTCTGTCCATCTATCTGCCTGTCTACTAAAATCTATTAAATTCTACAAAAATCTACTAATTTTTACTAAAATATACTGAATTTTACTAATTTCACTAAAATTTATTAAATTTAAATTTACTGAATTTTACTAAAATTTACTGAATTTTACTCAAATTTACTAAATTTTACAAAAATTTACTAAATTTTACTAAATTGTACTGAAATTTACTAAATTTTACTAAAATCTACTTAATTCTACAAAAATCTACTAATTTTTACTAAAATATACGATATTTACTAATTTCACTAAAATTTATTAAAATTTAAATTTTACTTATATCTACTAAATTTTATTAAAATTTACTGAATTTTACTAAAATTTACTGAATTTTACACAAATTCACTACATTTTTCTAAAATTTACTAAATTTCACTAAACTTTAAATTTTTACTAAATTTTATTACGTTTTACTAAATTTTATTACGTTTTACTAAATTTTACTACGTTTTACTAAATTTTACTTAATTTTTCTAAATTTTACTACATTCTACAAAATTTTATAAATATATAAATATTTTACAAAATTTTGAAACAAATTTGCACAAAATATTCTAAACTAGCAAAGAAAGGAAAAAGTCGGAAGGAGCCCACTATATAATACCATACTCCACCGAGACTACGTACTTTCAGTATATGGAATCCATATTGAAATCTAAATGCTAATTGCTAAGGTCTGCTTGCCCATCCGTCTGTGTATCCGTCTGCCCGTCTATCTACTTGTCCTTCCGTCTGTCTGTTCGCCTATATACCTTCCCGTCCGTCTGTTTCTACGTATATTTGTTCGTTTGTCTTGTTGTCCGTCGGTATAATTATTTGTTTGTCTACCCGACTGTCCGTTTGTCTTGTTGTCCGTCGGTATATTTATTTGTTTGTCTACCCCACTCTCCGTTTGTTGGTCTGTTCTTTTGTCTGTCCACCTGTCCCCCTGGCACTCTGTCTGTCTTATTGCCCGTTCATCTATCACGCTGTCCGTCCGTCTGTTCATATACCTGATCGTGTGTTTGATTGTCTTTCTTTCTTTCTCTCTATCTATCTATCTATCTGTCTACCTTTCTGTCTGGTTGTATGTCCGTCCATCTGTCTGTCTGACCTTTTGTCTGTATGTTCGTTTGTCTGTCTACCTGGCAGTCTTTCCGTCTGTTTGTTTGTCTTGCTTTCTGCCCGTCCGTCCGTGTGTGCGACTATTTTTCCGTCTGTCTGTCTTTATGTCCCTCTACTTGTCCGTCTGACCGTCATTTCCGTTCCCTATGTCTGTTCTTCTGTTTGTCTGTCCATCTATCTGCCTGTCCTTCCATCGGTCTGTTCGTCTGTCTGCTGGCCGTTCGTCTGTATGTACATCCGTCTTTTTCGTTCCGAATGTCTGTTGTCTTCCTGTCAGTCTGTCCGTCCGTTTGATCATCTGTTCGTCTCCAAGTTTTTCTATCTGTCTGTCTTCATTTCCGTCTACTTGTCTGTCTGGCTGTCTGCAAGTCCGTCTGTGTGTCATTCTGTTCGCCTGTCTCTCTGTCAATCTTTTTCGTTCCCTATGTCTGTTCGTCTGTGTGCATGTCTGTATGTCTTTCTATGTCCCTGTCCCGCCGTCCGGCGTCCGTCCGGCGTCCGTCCGGCGTCCGTCCGGCGTCCGTCTGCCGTTTATTGTCTGTCTGTTTGCCCGTTTGTCTGTCCATCTGCCTTGTCACCAATTTGAATGTCTGGCTGTCTGCCGCCCATCTGTGTGTTCGTCTATTTATCCGCCTGTCTGTTCTTCTGCCAATGTTTTTCGTTCAATATGTCTGTCCATCAGTCTGTCCATCTGTCAGTTCGTCCATCTGTCATACTGTCGAATTTGGTTCATATTTTTATAAAACTCCTATGTTAACCAATCTTCCTCCGAACCATTCAGGTTAGTTTAGGTGAGTTTGAAACAAGTAAAAGCGTGCCAATTTCGGCCGGGCCGAATCTTATATACCCTCCACCATGGATCGGATTTGTCGAGTTCTTTCCCGGCATCTCTTTTTAGACATGCAAAGGATAAAAGAAAAGAATTGCTGTGCCTATTGAGTTGAATGTTGGAGAGCACAGTAGAAGTCTATGCATAAAATTTCAGCCAAATCGAATAAGAATTGGGCCTTTTAGGGGCTCAAGAAGTAAAATTAAGAGAAAGGTTTATATTTGACGCGGAAGCCGTTGTACAAAATATCAGCCATATTGGATAATAATTACGCACTCTAGAGGCTCAAGAAGTCAAGACCCCAGATCGGTTTATATGGCAGCTATATCAGGTTATGGACCGATTTAAACCATACGTGGCACAGTTACTGGAAGTCATAACGAAACACGTCATGCTAAATTTCAGCCAAATCGGATAAAAATTGCGTCCGCTAATGGTTGCCCAAAAAGTAATTGCGGATTTTTCATATAGTCGGCGTTGAAAATTTTTTTCAACGGCTTGTGACTCTGTAATGGCATTCTTTCTTCTGTCAGTGATCAGCTGTTACTTTTAGCTTGCTTTAGAAAAAAGTGTAAAAAAAAGTATATTTGATTAAAGTTCATTCTAAGTTTTATTAAAAATGTATTTACTTTCTTTTAAAAAATCCGCAATTACTTTTTGGGCAACCCAATATATGGCAGCTATATGAAAACATAGATCGATATGGCCCATTTACAATCCCAACCGACCTACACTAATAAGAAATTCCTAATCGTTTTCCCTATCACGCCCCTAAGTTGGTTTATGTCTGGTATAGTGTCCCCACCAAAGTACCGGTGTCTGTTAGCCGCGAAAGCCGGACAATGACATAGGAAATGCTCCAAAGGCTCATCATCTTCCCCACATGCCCTACACTACGCATAAGTGAGCTCGTAGTCCTTTGCGTCCTGTTATGATACCGAAAGCTATACTGACCTCCTGTCTTCTTTCTTCAGTAATAGCCTCGCCTTCTCACAAGAGTCCTGTGGAAAGATTCTTCCACAGGATTTTCGTCATCCTACCAATCGTACGGTGGGAGGCCACCGTAGCGCAGAGGTTAGCATGTCCGCCTATGACGCTGAACGCCTGGGTTCGAATCCTGCCGAGACCTTCAGAAAAAATTTTAGGGTGGTTTTCCCCCTCCCAATGCTGGCAACATTTGTGAGGTACTTTGCCATGTAAAACTTCTCGCCAAAGAGGTGTCGCACTGCGGCACGCCGTTCGGACTCGGCTATAAAAAAAGGAGGCCCCTTATCATTGAGCTTAAACTTGAATCGGACTGCACTCATTGATATGTGAGAAGTTTGCCCCTGTTCCTTAGCGGAATGTTCATGGGCAAATTTTGCATTTTTTTACCGATCGTTTCGCTGTTCCACAGTGATAAATGCACGTTCGTAGCTCGCACCCTTTACTCGGACTGCATCGACCCGAAAGCCTTCGGGTTAACCAAGTTTGTTGGCGGCAGTTCTCTGGCCTTCAATGCCAATAAGTCTGCTTTATCATTCCCCTTTACTCCGCTATGGCCCGGCACCCAAACGATGTGGATTGTGCCATCCTCAGAGAAGGCGTTAATGTCCTTCACACACTCCAAAACTGTTGGTGAACCCTTGAATCCTTCACATCATCCACATTTGGTCGTAATCTTATTTCGAAAACTAACATTAAATGAAGTCCAAAAAGGTATACAAATAGCTTAAGCTCCGATATAAACATATTCCCCGATTTTATGACTTGAGCTTTGAGAAGTATATTTTTTGGAGATTTGCCTTTGGAGAGAACTGTTTCCGAAGCTTTTTTTCCGTATATGCCTGACAAGCAAAAAATTGTTATTTTCCACATTTATTTAACAAAATTCTGTAAAAAAACACTGATTTCCTAACATCAGCCTCCCATTTTTTCCAGTGCCTCCTCTGCCGCCAAGGCCATTTGGTATTCGGTGGAGCCCACTGGCTCCATTTTTAAAATCATGGAACTTTCCTTCAGCAAATAGATGACCTCTTTGATGGTCTTTTGAAAGTCACGAGATGAAATCAGCTTTTGCATCATTAAATGTTGGGCCAACACCAGCAAGGGGGCATGCAATTCATACATGATAAGGGCTAAGAAAAGAAAAACAAAAGTTTTATAAACAACAAAACACAGACTAGAAAAATGTTGTCCAAAAAGAAACTACCTCTTAACCTGGTCAACTTGGGCTCCAATATATCCACCACCTTTAGGAAATCTCTGCAATATGTCTGCTTTCTCTTAAGATCCTCCAGTGACAAATTGGGCAGCAGATAGCCCTCAATTTTGCCATATAACTGGCAAAGAGAATATTTAGCGGATAACAGCAAATAGTGATTGGGTCCCAAACTGCCGGAATATCTATGAATTTTAAGTTTTAGGTTATATAAGAATTTTTTTTGGTTTTTTTTCGGGTTTTTTGTGATTTTTTCTTACCTTTTTATGAAATTTTCTAAACCTGGCACATCATGGGGATCTATGGACTCTAGATCATTATTGATCTTATCCAAGAGTTTAACAACCTCCTTATAAGTCAAAGTAAAGGAACATTTATCACATCTAAAAAAAAGGGGTTGGTAGAGGGGTTTCAGAGGTAAATATTTACAATAGGCGATGAGGCTGGGGGGTGAAGTTTTAGAAAAATGACATGCGGCGAAGAAAGAGGGGTTAAATGAGAGAAAACAAGCAAAAGCGTGCTAAGTTCGGCCGGGCCGAATCTTATATACCCTCCACCATGGATCGCATTTGTCGAGTTCTTTTCCCGGCATCTCTTCTTAGGCAAAAAAAAGTAAAAGCGTGCTAAGTTCGGCCGGGCCGAATCTTATATACCCTCCACCATGGATCGCATTTGTCGAGTTCTTTTCCCGGCATCTCTTCTTAGGCAAAAAAGGATATAAGAAAAGATTTGCTCTGCTATTAAAACAATATCAAGATATGGTCCGGTTCGGACCACAATTAAATTATATGTTGGAGACCTGTGTAAAATTTCTGCCAATTCGTATAAGAATTGAGCCCATTGGGGCTCACGAAATAAAATAGAGAGAACGATTTATATGGAATCTGTATCGGGCTATAGACCGATTCAGACCATAATAAACACGTATGTTGATGGTCATGAGAGAATCCGTCGTACAAAATTTCAGGCATATCGGATAATAATTGCGACTTCTAGGGGTCAAGAAGTCAAGACCCCAGATCGGTTTATATGGCAGCTATATCAGGTTATGAACCGATTTGAACCTTATTTGACACAGTTGTTGAAAGAAAAAATAAAATACGTCATGCAAAATTTCAGCCAAATCGGATAGGAATTGCGCCCTCTAGAAGCTCAAGAAGTCAAATCCCCAGATCTGTTTATATGACAGCTATATCAGGTTATGGACCGATTTCAACCATACTTGGCACAGTTGTTGGATATCATAACGAAATACTTGGTGCAAAAATTCGTTCAAATCGGATAAGAATTGTGCCCTCTAGAGGCTCAAGAAGTCAAGACCCAAGATCGGTTTATATGGCAGCTATATCAGTTTATGGACCGATTTAAACCGTACTTGGCACAGTTGTTGGGTATCATAATAAAACACGTCGTGCGAAATTCCATTCCATTCGGATAAGAATTGCGCCCTCTAGAAGCTCAAGAAGTCAAGACCCAAGATCGGTTTATATGGCAGCTATATCAGGTTATGGGCCGATTTGAACCATACTTGGCACAGTTGTTGGATATCATAACAAAACACGTCGTGCAAAATTTCATTCTGATCGGATAAGAATTGCGCACTCTAGAGGCTCAAGAAGTCAAGACCCAAGATCGGTTTATATGGCAGCTATATCAGGTTATGGACCGATTTGAACCATACTTGGCACAGTTGTTGGATATCATAACAAAACACGTCGTGCAAAATTTCATTCTGATCGGATAAGAATTGCGCACGCTAGAGGCTCAAAAGTCAGACCCAAGATCAGTTTATATGGCAGCTATATCAGGTTATGAACCGATTTGAACTATACTTGGCACAGTTGTTGGATATCATAACAAAACACGTCGTGCAAAATTTCATTCCAATCGGATAAGAATTGCGCACTCTAGAGGCTCAAGAAGTCAAGACCCAAGATCGGTTTATATGGCAGCTATATCAAAACATGGACCGATATGGCCCATTTACAATACCAACCGACCTACACTAATAAGAAGTATTTGTGCAAAATTTCATGCGGCTAGATTTACTCCTTCGGAAGTTAGCGTGCTTTCGACAGACAGACCGACGGACGGACGGACATGGCTAGATCGACACAAAATTTCACGACGATCAAGAATATATAAACTTTATGGGGTCTCAGACGAATATTTCGAGTAGTTACAAACAGAATGACGAAATTAGTATACCCCCCATCTTATGGTGGAGGGTATAAAAAAGAACAAAACAAAAATTGGTGGAAAATGCTATGCTATGGCAGAATGAAAATTGCATACACCTAACTTTAGAAATGATGCTTTTAGAAGCCTAAGATCTCAAAAGAGTGAAGTTTTATTTAAAAAAGTTTTGTTTTGGGAAAGCCCCCCCTAGGTGCCTCAAATACATGGTCCTACAGTGGGATATCAGATTCGTATTCAACTCCCAAATACCTTCATATGAGCCCCATATTGCGATGGTCAATAAAGTGATGTGTTTTGGGGAATTGGTAGAATCCCACAAAAATTAGTCAAATTCGAGCTCTACTCCCCAATACCTTTCATTTGAGCTCCACATTGACATGATCGGTAAATATTTCCGATTTAGGGCTATTTTAAAGAGTGAGGTTGTCCCCCAAAATCTTAACCCTGAAAATCAGCATCGTGCTCTACTCTCAAATATCATATTTCAACTTCATCATATTGCCATTGGCCTCAAAATTGGATATCAAATTTGCTTTCAAATCTCAAATACCATTAAGTTAAACCCCTTATTGCAAAAATCAGCATATATATCCGATTTGAGGAGGTGGGCCCTAAAAACTATCAACATTGAAATCCACTCTCTTGAGCTTTAAATTGTCATGGTGAGAAAATATGGCCTATTCGGGAGTTGTAATGGGGGTGGGACGTCCCCTAGACAGTCGGTCCCCAATGCCCCAGATACCTTTCATTTGAGACCCATATTGCAATGATCAGCAAATATACTTCCTATTTGGATGGGGTAATGGGGATGGGGTGGCTCCATAGACTCTTTTTTCACATTCGGATATCCATATGCCATGGTCGCAAATTTGTCCTCTTTGGGGGATGGTTTAGGGGAGGGGCGGCCCCCCAAACACTTGGTCCCACATTGGATATCGGATTCGTATTCTACATATTGCCATGGTCGCAAATTTGTCCTCTTTGGGGGATGGTTTTGGGGAGGGGCGGCCCCCCAAACACTTGATTCCACATTTGTGTATCGGATTCGTATTCTACACTCAAATGAAAGGTCTGTGGGAGCAAAGCATGAATTTGATATCCGAATGTGAAAAAAGAGTCTATGAGGCCACCCCATCCCAATACCATGCCATGCCATGGCCGCAAATTTGTCCTCTTTGGGGGATGGTTTTTAGGAAGGGCGGGCGGCCCCCCAAACACTTGGTCCCACATTTGGATATCGGATTCGTATTCTACTTTCAAATAGCTTTTGTATAAGCCCCATATTGCCATGGTCAGTAAAAAAGTCCTGTTTGGGGGGGTGTTTTGGGAAAGGGGTGGTCCCCCAAATACTTGGTCCCACAATTGGATATCAGATTCGTATTCTATTGGCAAATACCTTTCATTTGAGTACCATATTGTCATGGTCGGTAAAAATGTCCAATTTAGGGGTGTTTTGGGAAAGGGGTGGTCCCCTAGAAACTTGGTCCCACAATTCGATATTAGATGCGTTTCTACTTGCAAATACCTTTCATTTGACTCCCATATTGTCGTGATTGGTCTATATATATATTTGGTAGGTTTTGGGATGGGGCGTCCCCCCTAGGTACCCCATCCCATGGTCGGTAAATATGTCCGATTTAGGGGTGTTTTGGGGGTTGGGGTAGTCCCCTAGAAACTTGGTCCCACAATTCGATATTAGATGCGTTTTCTAATCTTAAATACCTTTCATTTGAGTCTCATATTGTTGTCATTGGTATGTAAATAAATTTGGTAGGTTTTGGGATGGGGCGTCCCCCCTAGGTACTCCATCCGAAATTTGGATACAAAATTTTTATTTTTCGGGTACTGTATTAGAGCACACAATATTTTGCATATTTCGCACCACCCGTCTACGAGAACTGGCGTTTCTGAAAACTAGGCTAAGGGGGAAGGTCCGCCCCCTTCAGATATTAAGAAATGTAGTACCCTATTTTCACCAAGGTATCATTAGGCGCCATCTGTTAAAATTTCAAGAAGATGGGTTTAGACTTTTTGGAGTCTATACGGAGCAGACAAGCAAACAAACACAAATTGATCTTTACACCCTACACCACTACTTTGTTACAGGGTATTATAACTCAGGGCATTTGTTTGTAACACCCAGAAGGAAAAGGGATAGATCCATTGTTGAGTATACCAATCGACTCAGAATCACTTTCTGCTTCGATTTAGCTACGTCTGTCTGTCTGTCCGTCTGTCTGCCATGTTAATTTGTGTACAAACTACAAGTCGCAGTTTTAGTCCGATCGTCTTAAAATTTAGTGTAGGCATGTTTTTTGGCTTATGGACGAAGTCTATTGAATTTGGAAAAAATCGGTTCAGATTTGGATATAGCTTCCATATATATATTCGTCAGATTTGCTGTAATAATGCAATAAAATGGTCATTTGTTAACCGATTGTCTCGAAATTCGGCAGGAAAGATTTTTTCTTGACTCTACACATTATTGGTGAGTTTCATAGAAATCGGTTCAGATTAAGGTATAGCTCCCATATATATGTTCATCCGATTTGCAGTAATAATGCAATAAAAACGTCCTTTGTTTACCGATTCGTTCGAAATTTGGTAGGAAGGATTTTCTTATGACTCTGGACATTACTGGTAAATTTCATAGAAATCGGTTCAGATTTAGATATAGCTGCCATATATGTATATCGCCCGATTTTCACTTCTAGAGCCACTGCAAGCGCATTTTTGGACCAATCTTGCGAAAATTTTTCAAAACTCTTTCCTCGACAACTACCACAATATCGGAGGAGTTTACCCGAAATCGCTTCAGATTCAGATATAGCTCCCATATATATGTTCGTCCGATTTTGAGAAATATTGCAATAAAGCGCTCATTTGTTAACCGATTCGCTCGTTATTTGGCAGGAGGGATTTTCTTAAGACTCTGGACATTACTGGTGAATTTCATAGAAATCGGTTCAGATTTAGATATAGACGTCATATATGTATATTGCCCGATATTCACTTCTAGAGCCACTGCAAGCGCATTTATTGACCAATCTTGCCAAAATTTTGCACAACGCTTTTTTCGACGACTGCAACAGTATTTGGGAAGTTTGATCGAAATCGCTTCAGATTCAGATATAGCTCCCATATATATGGTTGTCCGATTTTGAGAAATATTGCAATTAAGCGCTCATTTGTTAACCGATTCTCTTGTTATTTGGCAGGAGGGATTTTCTTATGACTCTGAACATTACTGGTGAATTTCATAGAAATCGGTTCAGATTTAGATATAGCTGTCATATATGTATATCTCCCAATTTTCACTTCTAGAGCCACTGCAAGCGCATTTTTTTCACCAATCTTCCCAAAACTTTGTATAACGCTTTCCTCGACAACTACCACAATATCGGAGAAGTTTACCCGAAATCGGTTCAGATTTAGATATATATATATCTAAATCGGATCAGATTTAGATATATATATGTTCGTCCGATTTTGAGAAATATTGCAATAAAATGGTCATTTGTCAACTGATCCTTTCAAAGATCGACAGGAAGGATTTTCTCTTGACTCTGGACATTTCTGGTGAATTTTATAGAAATCGGTTCAGATATAGATATAGCTTCCATATATGTATATCGCCCGATTTTCACTTCTAGAGCCACTGCAAGCGCATTTTTTGACCAATTTTGCCTACATTTTGCACAACGCTTTTCTCGTTGACTGTCACAGTATGTGGAAAGTTTGATCGAAATCGCTTCAGATTCAGATATAGCTCCCATATATATGTTCGTCCGATTTGCAGTAATATTGCAATAAAATGGTCATTTGTCAACTGATCCTTTCAAAGTTCGACAGGAAGGATTTTCTCTTGACTCTCGACATTTTTGGTGAATTTCATAGAAATCGGTTCTGATGTAGATATAGCTTCCATATATATATATATATATATATATATATATATATATATATATATATATATATATATATATATATATATATATATATATATATATATATATATATATATTCATTCGATCGGTTAACAAATTGCGGTATCCCCATGCGCGCCCCCATGGGGCCTATGGCACAGTGTCCGGTTATGTCAAAGTACTCATCGACCTCTTATCGAACGCCAGCAATTCCTTCGTCCTCCTCCGTCGGTCATGACCGGCCATAGCACCTTCGCAGTCCGACAACCATCTACCGTGTGCCACCTCGCCACCGACGCCGCCCTGGCCATCCCCTCTACTATGTTCTGTAGCTCGACAAATGGCACGTAGGCAACACCGATGGCTGGTCCGCCCGGCGCAGACGAACCCCCCGCCTGGTGCACTCGTCCGCCCTTTCATTCGGGTCCGGAGCCTATCCAGGTATTCCAAACATACCGCCACGCATGTTGACCTCACCTCGTCCTTGACCTCATTTCGTCCTCGACCTTACCTTGTCCTCGACCTCACCTCGTCCTCGACCCCAAGGCCTTGAGCGCCGCCTTGCTGTCCTATAGGGACCTATAGGGTAGGTGTAGGGTATTATAAAGTCGTTTCCGCCCGACTTTTGTCTTTCCTTACTGGTCTCTATTTGGAAATTATATTTATATTTATTTTTATTTAAAATTTTGACAAAATGTCTAACTGAAAATTTTGAAAAAATTTTTTTGATTTTTTTTTGAAGGATTTTAACCAACTTCTATGGTCATTCCTTACCCAAAGTCGAATGATGAAAGTGTTAAGCTCCACTGAAATCTCTTTAGCTGGAGGTAGCCAATACAACAAGCCATACGAATTCTAGCATTGTGTTGCTTTAGTCTTTAGTTTAAGTTAGTCATGGCATGCTTTATGGTTTTTTTTTTGTTCTTATGCTTCATGAGTCTGATTAGTATGACCTCAAATGACAAACATTTTCATGCAACCTACTTCCATTCGCCTTCCTGCTCCAATGGATTAATGGACCTTATCAAGCCCGTCTTGCATTTTGCACATACAATAGCACTACAATCAGTTCCCAACTCATAGGGATCTGAGCAACGTTTGCAGCAGCACCAAAATAATTTACCAGCTTGCATGAACTCGCGGCGTTTCAAAGTGCCCTAAGCGTTTCATAGAAACAAAAATTAAAAATTTCATCTTCACATCAACCAATCAACAAATCAAACCTGCAATGTGTACGCATAGCTCAGTGTAATGGTCTCATCCTTGCGCACATTCCGGGAAGTTCTTAAAATAATGTCATAAGTCTCGGGATCATCTGTGTGCGCTGTATTGGGACAACAATCGTGAGCCAATAGGAAAGCACTGGGATATAAAGTACGAGCTTTGGCAAAATTTTGACCAATTTCAAAACAATTGACATCCAAAATGCCACAGACAGTATGGATTTCTTCCGTTGAGAACTGTTCGGCCAAATGCCATTTTTCGCGTAAATATGTCACAACATTACTTTCATAATGGCTCCATAGTTCGGAGTTCTTTTTGCGCATTTCCAAATGGGATTCCATGATCATGATGCGTTCGTACAACTCCGGATGCAGTTTCTTTAGCAAAAGTATGCGTACCACTAAAACTAATTCATAGAGATTTTTCACTTGCTCCGGAGAGGCTGTGGGGGTAAGGGGGGCAGCGGCATTTTCTTTTTTGAATAAATCACATTCGGCAGAGGTATGACCTTTTGGGTGGTTATTGCCGCGGCAATTGGGGCCACACATGGGCCAATGGCAGGAGGGACATCTGGAAATGAAAACCAAGGGGGGTTTCAGAAATGGTTTTAGGGGAGGTGTTGTCCTGTAACTCACCTATATTGTGTGATTTTTAATGACACCGGCATATAACATCCCAAACACACCGGATCTGCTGAGACACAAGGTCCTATGGCCAATGCAGGCTCTCTTATTAACACCTCCCCTGGTTTGATATCTCTGTTGGCTACCAAATATCTGCCATAGATCTCTGACATAGCCACTCGATAGGCTTGTTCTGGCTTCTTATCATCCAGTTTTAGATTTTTTAACTGTTCCTCCACTTCGTCTTCATGACTTCCATTTTGGGAATGTTGAGGTTTCTGCTGGTGTTGGTTATTATGATGATGGTGGTTATGTTTCTTTTTGTTTTTCTAAAGAAAATAAAGGATAATAACAGGATAAGTTGGAAAATTTGGGAAAAAACTCGAAAAAAAGGAAACAGCTGTGCAATGGACCAAAATTCAAAAGTACGAGAAGATGGTGTTGAATTAAAAAAAAATATTGACCATATACGACACGGATGTCGAAAAGCCTAACATAAGTCACTGTGTTAAATTTCAGCGAAATCGGATTATAAATGCGCCTTTTATGGGGCCAAGACTTTAAATCGAGATATCGGTCTACATGGCAGCAATATCCAAATCTGGAGCGATTTGGGCCAAATTGCAGAAAATTTGCGAAGAGTCCCAAATTTCGGCGAAATCGTACAATAAATGCGCCTTTTATGGGCCCAAAATCTTAAACCGAGAGATCGGTCTATATGGCAGCTATGTTCAAATCTGGACCGATCTGAGCCAAATTGAAGAACGATATCACAGGGCCTAACACAACTCACTGTCCCAAATTTTGGCAAAATCGGACAATAAATAGGCCTTTTATGGGCCTAAGACCCTAAATCGGCGAATCGGTCTATATGTCAGCTGTATCCAAAACTGGACCGATCTGATCCAAATTGAAGAAGGATAACACAACTCACTGTCCCAAATTTCGGCGAAATCGTACAATAAATGCGCCTTTTATGGGCCCAAAACCTTAAATCGAGAGATCGGTCTATATGGCAGCTATACTCAAATCTGGACCGATCTGAGCCAAATTTAAGAAAGATGTCACAGGGCCTAACACAACTCACTGTCCCAAATTTTGGCAAAATTGGGCAATAAATGGACCTTTTATGGGCCTAAGACCCCAAATCGGCGGAACGGTCTATATGGTAGCTATATCCAAATCTGAACCGATCTGATCCAAATTGAAGAAGGATGTCGAGTGGCTTAACACAATTTATTGTCCCAAATTTCAGCACAATCGGATAATAAATGTGGCTTTTATAAGCCTAAGACCCCAAATCGGCAGATCGGTCTATGTGGCAGCTATATCCAAATCTGAACCGATCTGATCCAAATTGAAGAGGGTTATCGCGTGGCTTAACACAACTCACTGTCCCCTCAATTCAGCACAATCGGATAATAAATGTGGCTTTTATAGGCCTAAGACCCCAAATCGGCGGATCGGTCTATATGGGGGCTATATGAAATTATAGTCCGATATGAGGCCATATGGCCTTTCGCATATAAGACCTTTCACACAGTGTCCAGTTATGACTCCTGGACTTCTAATTGTACTCAATGACCCTTTATCGAGGGTCAACAACTCCCTCGTTCTCTTCTGGTAAATACCTGGCCAGAGTGTCCTGGCAATCTGTCCATCCTCCGAATCTCATTTGTTGCCAATGCAGTGAAGTCCGAGGCCTCATTCAACTCAAACACAGCAACTGGCCACAGGTCCTAGCATACTTCTCCGCATTGAAATTTCCCAGAACACCGGTTTAAGCCAGGAACCTGTTCAGGCTCCTCAAATACTCCCCTACGCACTTGGAGACATTTCTATTCTTCTTCTATCCGAGTCTCCTTTGCAGCCATCGCAATGGCACAGACCTCTGCCTGAAAGATTATGCACTCGTCCGCCAGTCTAACTGACCTACCGAAGTCGTGTGCCTCCGAGTAAATCCCCAGTTCTGTCCCTGACTCCGTCCTGAAGCCGTCAGTGAAGTCCGAGATCTCATTTAACTCGAACACAGCAACTGGCCACAGGTCTGCCTGCCGTGCAGGATCCGCTCCTAGCATACTTGTCTGCATTGCCATTTCCGAGAACACAGGTATGCGTGGGAAACCAGGCCAACACATAGTCATGAGCCAGGAACCTGTTCAGGCTCCTCAAATACTCCCCCACGCATTTCGACCTCATCGTCCTTGAGGGCCGCCATACTCCTTTGTGGGAAAGCAAATCCGGAACCAACTTTCCCATATCGATCTCGGCGACAGATAGTCTGAGACACTTCAATCAGTTGCATTCTCAATGATAACGTGCCTCCTTTTTATAGCCGAGTCCCAACAGCGTTCCGCAATGCGACATCTCATTGGGGAGTACCCAGGCGTTCAGCTTCATAGTCGAACTTGCTAACCTCTGCGCTATGGTGGCGGCTCAGCCTTAAATATATACCTCAAGGGTTGTAAATTCGGCATCGCTTCAGACCTATCTGCGGTGTGGATCTTCACATCCCCCTGATCCCTACGCAGGCCAGTCTCTTTACCTTTGGAAGTGAAGTAACTTGCCTCCTTTTTATAGCCGAGTCCCAACAGCATGCCGCAATGCGACAGCGTTATAGGCGGACATGCTTACCTCTGCGCTACGGTGACGGCACATACCTCAACAGGTTGTATATTCGGTATCGCCTTCAGACCCTCCTGCGGTGTAGATCTAAATGCGCTCCCTACCAATTTTCTTAAATTTAAAATTTTTGGATAATAGCAAAAACTTTTTTAAGGCTTTATGGCTTTCCTTATAATTTCCCCAACTAATTTTTAGTGCATTCTTCGATGGTCTGCTGTGTCACAAATCACTTCCACTTTCTTTTAGGAAAGTGTTTGGCATAATTTTGTTCCTAACCTTTAGTGAACTTTTTCCGTAGAATGTTTGGCATAGTTCCAAATATCTGTGTTAAACCAAAGAAATTCTCATAGTCCGGTTGGTTTGACTTTTTTGTCGTTTGAAAATTTTGACCAAATTTCATCACTGCCATATTCTTATGTGGGAGGGTCCAGGCTTCGATGTTCTTAGCCATTAGGAGGGCAGCATGGTATGCATACAATGTTGCGGGTGTAGCATAAAGACATCATCACGCATTCCCTTTTACTCATAAAAACTTGCGCTTTAATTGAATTGTGTTCGCTACTTTTTTTTTGGGTGACACCAAAGTTTTCCACTGATTCTCACAGAGTTTGCTTAATTATTATGCCTGTACACTTTCCAAAGATGCGATGCTATTAAAATCTCATTTAAAGTGTGCACGGGCAGATAAAAATGTGTGGGGGCGAAAGAAACATGAGGAACAGGGTTGCCATCAGAAAAATAAAAAAAAACTTGCTAAAATTTCAAACAAGAAAATGTTTCTAAAATTTGTTTTTTCATGAGAAATATTTTTTAAATTGTTATTTCATAAGAAATATTTTTCAATTTTTAGTCAAAATTCCATTTCTATAGGAAATTTTGCCAAAATTTGATTTTCAAAGAAAAATTTTAAAAATTCAATCTCTGAAAATTTTTGTTAAAACTTTATCTATTAAACAATTTTGTTAAAATTTAAGTACTATAGAAAAATTTTGAAAAATTGTTATTTTTTAAGAAAATTTTTTTAAATTTTTTTTATACAAAAATTTTTTAGAAAATTTTGCTACAATTTCATTTTTATAGAAAGTTTTCTCAAAATTCTTTTTCAATAGATTTTTTTTTTTTGTAGAAACAGAAAAAATTTTTTCTAATTTTTTTTTTAGAAAATTTTTTCAAAATTTTACTTCTATAGAAAATTTTTTCAAAAATTTATTTCTTAGAAAATTTTGTCAACATTTTATTTCTGTACAAAATTTTTTTTTTTCTACAAAAATTTTTTAAGTATTTTTTTCAAAATTTTTTAGAAAATTTTTGCTAAAAATTTAATTTTCATAGAAAGTATTCTCAAAATTCTATTTCAATAGAAAAATTTAAAAAATTATTTTTTTTTGTAGAAAAAGAAAAAAATTTCTACTAAATTTTTTTTAGAAAATTTTTTCAAAATTTTATTAGAAAATTTTTTCAAAATTTTATTAGAAAATTTTTTCAAAATTTTACTTCTATAGAAAATTTTGTCAAAATTTTATTTCTATAGAAAATTTTGTCAAAATTTTATTTCTATAGAAAATTTTGTCAAAATTTTATATCTATAGAAAATTTTGTCAAAATTTTATTTCTATAGAAAATTTTGTCAAAATTTTATTTCTATAGAAAATTTTGTCAAAATTTTATTTCTATAAAAAATTTTGTCAAAATTTTATTTGTATAGAAAATTTTGTCAAAATTTTAAAAATTCAATTAAACACACAAATCGAAATTAAAAAAAAAAAAAATAATAATAAAAAAAAAAACAGTTTTTGTTTTCCCCTTGGCGAGCTAGAGCTCTAAACGTTTTTTTTAAACATACATACATAAAAAATAAAGTACACAAAACATTGCTTTTGGCGTCGAAAAACTTATTTTTTTAAATTAAAATGAATTACACACGCGAAATTATAAGCAATTTCAGCGAAATTAAAAATGAAATTATGAATTATCCTTTTTCAATACTTCATATAAATATAAGATCATTGCGAAAAAACTTTAACACTTTATTGGCCCAAACGAAAAATATTCTTAGTAAAACACGACTAATAATATTAACAGAAATAAATATAACAAGAGATGAAAACACTTTTTATGAAATCGAAGGCTTCGACTCTATATTTTTAAATAGAGAGGGAAGAGGAGGAGGAGGGATTGCTGTTTATATTAATGAGAACACAGAATACCAACAAGTACAAATTCATATGAACACAGCAGAGTCTTTGAGAATAGACATCACTGTTGCACAAAACAAAAACATTACCATCATACCAATCTATCGACCACCAAAGCTTAGCATCAAACAGTTCCTAAAAGAATTGGATGAACACATTAACAATGTAAACAAAAAACACGAGCTGATAGTTTTGGGAGATATTAACATCGATATTAAAAAAAACAACACTACGACAATTAACTACCTTGGATTGCTCTCTTCGCACGGTCTGCAATGTATGATCAAAGAGACAACAAGAGAAGACACAAATAAAAGAACCAATACATGTATAGATCATCTCTTTATAAGATGTAATAGAAAAAGAGAAAGGGCATATGCAGCCATAATAAACACAGCAATAGCCGATCACTATGCAATAATGGGATGCTTGGATCATATAAACGAAAAAATTAAAATAAGCAAAGGAGACAATGCACAGGGTAATACAAAAGTTAAACTAAATAATAGAAAAGTTAACCAATTGGTTAAAGATACAGACTGGAAAATGATAATAGACCAAACAAACAACGCCAATGACTTATTTAACAAAATTTATACGAAATTCGAAGAAATATATAAAAAGTGCGAATACACTGTAAAAAACCAAATTAAAAAACGAAATCCGCATCCGTGGTTAAACAACGAAATACTTAAATGTTGCGAAATACGGGATAAATTACACAAAAAATGGTTGAAGAACAAAAACAACAAAAGTAATGAAAATATATATAAAACCTTCAATAATAAACTAAATAAAATGATAATCTATTCAAAAAATCAATACAATTACAATCAATTTTTGCAAAATAAAAACAACATACGCGGAACATGGCAAATTATAAATAAAATAACAGGTAAAAAAATTCAAAATATAGATGAAACTATTAAGAAAAATTTTTCAACCGAAAATACTAAAGAACTAACAGAAGAATTTGCCACTACACTTGAAAAAAATGTGAATAAAATAATTCACATTTGCCCTATAAAAACCAGCCCAAGTCTAAGTACCAGCTTAAGTAATACCATATTCGTTGAAGAAGCCAGCGAAGAAGAGGTGTATAATATATTGAAAACACTAAACGAAAGGAAAAGTGCAGGGATTGATAGCGTGAGGGCTGTGGATTTAAAAGCAGGTGCGGGATATCTCACACCAATTATTACCGAATTCATAAACAGAAGCCTTAATAACTCAATTGTTCCCGATCTCTTAAAAACTTCAATAGTACGGCCAATATACAAGAACGGTAGTAAAGCTGACTTTAACAACTATAGACCTATTTCTATTCTATCTGTTATAGAAAAGGTATTAGAAGAAATCATGGTGAGACGACTAACTAGCTTCCTGAAGAGATATAAAGTATTAAGCGATAACCAGTATGGATTCCAAAAGGAAAAGAATATAAATCAGCTTCTCGGATATTTCTCTAACTGCATTAATAGAAATCTTGATAATAAAAACCATTGCCTTGTTTTATTTATAGATTTTAGCAAAGCATTCGACACCCTGTCACATACCCAGCTACTGAACACATTAGAAAAATCTGGAGTAAGAGGCAATTGCCTAAACTGGTTCAAAAGTTATCTGAACTGCAGAAAGTATCGGGTAAAAATAGATAATACGATGAGCAGTCACATAACAACAAGCTACGGAGTACCGCAGGGTTCGAAATTGGGTCCAATACTCTATATTATCTATACAAACGAAATGGTGAAATTACTGAATAATAGCGAAATGTTCTCATATGCGGACGACACTGCAATAGTCGTTGCACACAAAGACGTAAAAGAGGCAGAAAAAGTTATGCAATCTGAGTTTAATGCAGTATGTAAATGGTGCCACGACAATGGCCTTATAATAAACTCCAGCAAAACAAAAATAATGCACATTAGACCTCGACACATTCCGCATGCAGATATTGAGATAATCTTTCACGATTTTAACTGTCTACATCAAACACAACTGAGCGGCAGTGACGATTATTGTACAACAAAGATTGAACTAGTTCCTACATATAAATATTTGGGAGTGCACCTAGACCATAATTTCAAATGGAAAGTACAAATCGAACAACTTACCAAAAAACTACGAAGGTCCATGTTTGCTCTATACCATCTAAGCAACTGCTCACCATACTATGTCTTAAAGCAAGCCTATTTCTCTCTAGTCGAATCACAATTACGACATGGAATTACGGCTTGGGGCAAGTCAAAGCAATGTAGGCTGCTTCAAAAGTACCAAAACCGACTTGTAAAATTCCTGTATAAAAACAACAAAACCATACAAACCAACCAAAACGCGCCAATGGATCATAATCTCTTTAAATTACTTGGCATCCTTAACATTGAAGGCATATACAACGCGACTATATGTCGTGAATTCTACAACTCTGATTTTTTAAAACACATACAACACACAAGAAACACCCGAAGTAGGCTCAATGGAAAATATCATATACCAAGACACAACAACGACTACGGCAAACTCTCACTCATCACAACTCTACCAACTCTGCTAAATAAATTACCATTAGACATATTAAATACGAACAATAATGCAATAAGAATGAATATGGTCAAGAAATACCTACTATCATACTAAAAATTAAAAATTAATGAATTAAAATGTTAAAAAGTATTGTTATTAGTACAATTTTTGAGAAAAATGTAATTAGTAAAATCTTGAAATTTATTATTATTTTGTTATAAATATTACAGCTTGGCTAAGATCTCATCCTGCAGACAAACCGAATGGTTTCGTGGGAACTTAATTTTTTAAAACCAAAATGTAAGAAAATAAGAAAATGATAAAAATAAAAAAAAAAAATCTAAAAAAAAAAAAAAAAAAAAAAAAAAAAAAAATAGAAAATTTTGTCAAAATTTTATTTCTATTGAAAATTTTGTCAAAATTTTATTTCTATAGAAAATTTTGTCAAAATTTTATTTCTATAGAAAATTTTGTCAAAATTTTATTTCTATAGAAAATTTTGTCAAAATTTTATTTCTATAGAAAATTTTGTCAAAATGTTATTTCTATAGAAAATTTTGTCAAAATTTTATTTCTATAGAAAATTTTGTCAAAATTTTATTTCTATAGAAAATTTTGTCAAAATTTTATTTCCATAGAAAATTTTGTCAAATCTTTTATTCTACAGAAAATTTTGTCTAAATTTTATTTCTTAGAAAATTTTGTCAAAATTTTATTTTCATAAAAAATTTTGTCAAAACTTCAATTCCACAGAAAATTTTGTCAAAATTTTATTTCTATAGAAAATTTTGTCAAAATTTTATTTCTACAGAAAATTGTGTCAAAATTTTATTTCTACAGAAAATTTTGTCAAAATTTTACTTCTATAGAAAATTTCTTCAAAAATCTATTTCCTAGAAAATTTTTTTAAAAATTTTATTTCTATAGAAAATTTTGTCAAAATTTTATTTCTATAGAAAATTTTGTCAAAATTTTATTTCTATAAAAATGTTGTCAAAATTTTATTTCTATAGAAAATTTTGTCAAAATTTTATTTCTATAGAAAATTTTGTCAAAATTTTATTTCTGTAGAATTTTTTTTAAAAATTTTGTTTTAATAGAAAATCTTGTCAAAATTTTATTTCTGCAGAATTTTTTTTAAAAATTTTGTTTTTAAAGAAAATTTTGTCAAAATTTTATTTTTATAGAAAATTTTGTCAAAATTTTATTTTCATAAAAATTTTTGTCAAAACTTCAATTCTACAGAAAATTTTGTCAAAATTTTATTTCTATAGAAAATTTTGTCAAAATTTTATTTCTATAGAAAATTTTGTCAAAATTTTATTTCTATAGAAAATTTTGTCAAAATTTTATTTCTATAGAAAATTTTGTCAAAATTTTATTTCCATAGAAAATTTTGTCAAAATTTTATTTCTACAGAAAATTGTGTCAAAATTTTATTTCTACAGAAAATTATGTCAAAATTTTATTTCTATAGAAAATTTTTTAAAATTTTTATTTCTATAGAAAATTTTGTCAAAATTTTATTTCTATAGAAAATTTTGTCAAAATTTTATTTCTATAGAAAATTTTGTCAAAATTTTATTTCTATAGAAAATTTTGTCAAAATTTTATTTCTATAGAAAATTTTGTCAAAATTTTATTTCTATAGAAAATTTTGTCAAAATTTTATTTCTATAGAAAATTTTGTCAAAATTTTATTTTTATAGAAATGTTGTCTAAATTTTATTTCTAAGAAAATTTTGTCTAAATTTTATTTCTATAGAAAATTTTGTCAAAATTTTATTTCTATAGAAAATTTTGTCAAAATTTTATTTCTATAGAAAATTTTGTCAAAATTTTATTTCTATAGAAATTTTGTCATTTTTATTTCTTTAGCAAATTCACCTTCATATTATTTTTGTGAAATCTGTATTTTTTTAAAACTTTTTCCATTGAAAATTTTTTCAATATCTTATAACTCAAAAAATGTTTATCAACTTTTTTCTCTACAATGGCAACCCTGCCCAAGTAAGGCAATGCCTTCATGAATCAGTTCAACAACAGGTGTCTTCCTGTCTTTTAGCATATACGGTGGTGATGGTTCTATGAAGGCACGGCGTTGTGGTTGAAATCTAAGGGGATTGTCCCAATTCGGCATGTATTGTATGAAGGCTTATTACCACTCTTAAAAAAAAATAAAAACAAAAAACAACAGCAGCAGCAACAGCATCGCCAGACTCTTGACAATGGTAGACACATGTTATTGGCTGCTGACTGGCAGCAGCAAAACAAGACGCGTCAATAGATAAATCTTGTCATGCTGCCGTGTTCAACAACCAATTTGCCCTTTTGGTGTTGATGGTAATGCTGATGTTGCTACTGCTGCTGTGGAAGAGTCTAACTTGGCTTGCCGGCTGGCAGGCTGGCTGGCTGTTGCTCCTTTGCCTCGCTAATTATTTTCACAAATTGCGGTTGCTGAGCACGCACCGATGCCAGCGAATGTCGAAGCTAATGCGGATATTTATAAATGTTTGGCACGCGCATCTCGGATAGTTTTCTTGCCTTTGTCGTTTGAAACGCCCGTTCGCTGGTTTGTTGGCACTCTTTGAGGTTGTTTTGATTGCAGTGAATAACCTGCGTGTGTGTGTGTGTGTGTGTGCGTGTCTATGCTGATGTCTCAGAAAATTGATTTCATTGGAGTCGGGTAAACATGAGGCTTTAGGGAAGATGAAAGCCAACAAGAAAATTTATAGGCATGTAAATTGGCAATGTTGCTAAAATTGCCAAAGTCTTAGGTGCTATCATCACGAATCAAAATGGATTTATTAGCGGGTTAATTGCAATGCGTGAAAATGAGTGGCAGGGTGCCAGCATGCAATGGCAATAGGGCATGAAACAAAACAACAGCAAAGAGAAGTTTTTGATTTAAGATTTATTTTATCATTTAAAGGAGTCTGACAAGTGGAGAAGTTAGTCAACGCTTATGGCACAAGGCAATCATGTGGGCTATGAGAGAAAGTTAAGAAAAATATTTTTATGAACCTGAGGAATTGTGAGAAAATTTTCTGTTAAAAATATTAATGAAAACATTTTCTATAAAAATAAAATTTTAACAAAATTTTCCAATTTGATTTGATTAAAAAAAAAAAAACTAAATGATGTCTATTTAATAGGTAGTCATATGGTGTGGTTGTTGTCTAGGAATGGCTATTCATAGACAACCACCACATGATGATCCACCCTAAGTGAGTAGCACTAACATTTAAATTAGCGCCATCTGGCAGTCTTCAATTGAGTTTATTTGATCCAATTGGATTTAGTTGATCATATTAAAAACAGTCAGTAGATGGCGCTTATTTGGAGAAGCCAACATGAACAGAGAGAGGACAGAAAGGGGCAAAATTTAATCCTTATCCTTCCCCTTACCCTAATGACTGACTCGGAGATGGATAGGATGATTTAAGCAAAATTTTGTTTGCACACTTATTTACAGCGACCTAAAAACAAAAAATTTGGTATCAAATTCTGGGGTGGGATGCCTAGGAGGGCCGCCCATCCTCATAGCCCGGCAAACGGATTTAAAGACCAATCACTACAATATGAGAAGCAAATTAAAAATATTTGAGAGTAGAGAGCGAATCTGATATCCAATTGCGGAACTAAGTGTTTCGTGGGTCACCCCACCCCCATAAAACCTCTCAAAACGGACATATTTACCGACCATGGCTATATGGATCTTAAATGAAATGTCTTTCGGAAAAGAGCACGAAATTGGCTTCACTTTTGGGATCAAGTCCAAGATCCACTGCACCTCAAAAAGGTATTTTACTGACCATTGCAATGTGGGGTTTAAATAAGGGGTTATTGAGTGTAGAAAAATCCATAGGAAAATTGGAAAAATTTAGAGTACTCCGCTCCAACATAGCATAATCGGGTGCAGCAGAGAGGGCCGGGCTCAGCTAGTTCTGAACTGATTTTCTTGAAATTTTCACAAATGGTGCTTTATGGGACCGTGGTGAAAATAGGCTACCTCATGTTTTGATATCTGAAGGGGGAGCGGACCCTCCCCCTACCCTGATTTTCAGAAATGCCAAATCTCGGAGATGGGTGGTGCGATTTTAGCAAAATTTTGTACTTGTACATGGGAGGGCCGCCCCACTCCCTACCAAATATATGAATCTGATATCCAAATGTGGGACCAAGTGTTTGGCGGGCTGACCCTCCCCAAAAACACTACCCCAAGAGGACAAATTTACGACCATAGCAATATGAGTCTCATATGAAAGGTCTTTGGGAGTAAAGCACGAATCTGATATCAATATTCGGGAAAAAGTGTCTATGGGAACACCCTACCTCCATAACACTAACCAAATAGGACGTATTTACTGACCATTACAATATGGGGCTCAAATAAATGGTATTTTAGAGTAGAACACGAAACTGATATATATTTGGTTGCCCAAAAAGTAATTGCGGATTTTTTAAAACTTAGAATGAACTTTCATCAAGTATACTTTTTTTACACTTTTTTTTCTAAAGCAAGCTAAAAGTAGCAGCTGATAACTGACAGAAGAAAGAATGCAATTACAGAGTCACAAGCTGTGAAAAAAATTGTCAACGCCGACTATATGAAAAATCCGCAATTACTTTTTGGGCAACCCAATATTTTCAGGACCAAGTCACCCATTGGCCGCCCCATCCCCCAAAACAGCCTCCAAACCGAACATGTTTGCCGACTATGGAAATATGGGCTTTCAAACGAGTTCGACCGCTATCGTGATTTCGACAGGTGGACGGACATGGCTAGTTCGAATCAGAATTTCGAGACGATCAGGAATATATGTAATTTATGGGGTCCTAGATCAATATTTCTAGGTGTTACAAACGGAATGACTAGATTAGTATACACCTATCCTATGGTGGTGGGTATAAAAACATATACCGCCTTTAAGTAAATAATTTTCTTGAGTGGCAACACTGGTCCCAAAACGTGTGCAAAATTTCATCAAAATCGGTTAAGATTTAGACTTATTCCCCAAAAAGTAATTGCGGATTTTTTTAAAAAAGAGTAAATGCATTTTTAACAAAACTTAGAATGAACTTTAATCAAATATACTTTTTTTACACTTTTTTTCTAAAGAAACTAAAAGTCACAGCTGATAACTGACAGAAGAAAGAATGCAATTACAGAGTCACAAGCTGTGAAAAAATTTGTCAACGCCGACTATATGAAAAATCCGCAATTACTTTACTTGCAACGCATCGAAATATCCATTTACGACCCTATAAATTAAATATAATCTTGATCGTCGTAAAAATCTAAGACCATCTAGCTATGTCCTTCCGTCTGTACGTCAGTCCATCCGTTCGTCTGCAAGTCGGTCTGTCCGTCCGTCTGTCTGTTGAAATCATGCTACAGTAGAGGTGGCAAAATATTGATGACACTATCGATACTATCGATATTTAATTTTTTGACTGAATATCGATTGTTATTTTTCCAATGGATGCTATCGCAAACTAAACAGAAATAAGCAATCCAACACTGAATGTATCCTTTAAGATATATTGCGCCTATAGAGGGCGCAATTTTCATTCAATTATACTGACATCTTGTGCAATGATTTCTCTCATGACTTCCAACTGACTTTATTAACCTTGGTTTTATTTGGTCTGTATATTGACAATGCTTCTCTATCAGATCGATAGGAGATCGATCTCCTGATTTTTACTTCTCATTTTCGATTGAAATAAAGGTGATCGCAAATTAACGATAGTATGGATACTATCGATATTTATTGTTAAAACTATAGAAAATATCGAATGTTTCGTTTATCGATAGTTTCCCACCACTACGCTACAGTCTTTAAAAATAGAGATATTGGGCTCAAACTTTGCACAGATTCTTTTTTTGTCCATAGGGAGGTTTAGATCGAAAATGGGCTATATAGGACCATATCTTAATATAGCTCCCATATAGACCGATCCGCCGATTTAAGGTCTTAGGCCCATAAAAGCAACATTTATTATCCGATTTTGCAGAAATTTGGGACAGTGAGTTGTGTCAGACCTTTCAACATTTTTGTTCAATTTGGGCCAGATCGGTCCAGATTTGGATATAGCTTCCATATAGACCGATCTCTCTATTTAAGGTCTTGGGCCCATAAAAGGCACATTTATTGTCCGATGTCACTGAAATTTGGGACTGTGAGTTAAGTTAGACCCCTCGACATCTCTCTGTAATAAGGTCCAGATCGGTTCAGATTTGGATGTAGCTGCCATATAGACCGATTTCTAGATTTAAGGTCTTGAGTCGATAAAAAAGCGCATTTATTGTCCGATGTCACTGAAATTTGGGACAGTGAGTTATGTTAGGCCCCTCGACAGTTGTCTGCTAATTGGCCCAGATCGGTCCAGATTTGGATATAGCTGCCATATAGACCGATCTCTCGATTTAAAGCCTTGGGCCCATAAAAGGCGCATTTATTGTCCAATGTCGCCAAAATTTGGGACAGTGAGTTAAGTTAGACCCCTCGACATATTTCTGCAATATGGCTCAGATCGGTTCAGATTTGGATATAGCTGCCATATAGACCAATCTCTCGTTACAAGGTTTTGGGCCCATAAAAGGCGCATTTATTGTCCAATTTCGTCGAAATTTGGGAGAGTGTGTTGTGTTAGGCCCCTCGACATCTTTCTGCAATATGGCTCAAATCGGTCCAGATTTGAATATAGCTGCCATATAGACCGACCTCTCGTTACAAGGTTTTGGGCCCATAAAAGGCGCATTTATTGTCCAATTTCGTCGAAATTTGGGAGAGTGTGTTGTGTTAGGCCCCTGGACATCTTTCTGCAATTTGGTTTAGATCGGTCGAGATTTGCATATAGCTGTCATATAGACCGATCTCTCGATACAAGGTTTTGGGCCCATAAAAGGCGCATTTATTGTCCAATTTCGACGAAATTTGGGAGAGTGTGTTGAGTTAGGCCCTTTGACATATTTCTGCAATTTGGCAGAGATAGGTCCAGATTTGAATATAGCTGCCATTGAGACCGATCTCTCGATTTAAGATCTTGGGCCCATAAAAGACGCATTTATCCTCCGATTTTTCCAAAATTCGGGACACTGAGTTGTCTTAGGCCCTTGGACAGCCCTCTTTAATTTGGCCCAGATCGGTTCAGATTTGAATATAGCTGCCATATAGACCGATCTCTCGGTACAAGGTTTTGGGCCCATAAAAGGCGCATTTATTGTCCAATTTCGCCGAAATTTGGGACGATGAGTTGTGTTAGGCCATTCAACATCCTTCTTCAATTTGGTTCAGATCGGTTCAGATTTGGTTATAGCTGCCATATAGACCGATCTCGCGATTTAAGGTCTTGGGCCCATAAAAGGCGCATTTATTATCCGATGTCGCCGAAATTTGGGAGAGTGTGTTGTGTTAGGCCCTTCGACATCCTTCTTTTATTTGGTCCAGATCGGTCCAGATTTGGTTATAGCTGCCCATAAAAGACGCATTTATTGTCCGATTTTTCCAAATTTCGGGACAATGAGTTATGTTAGGCCTGTTTACTTGATAAACATGGGTTCTTTATTGAAAGTAGTACGTAGACTGGGTAATGTAGGGTATTGTTTAGTCGGCTCCGCCCTTCTTCTGCTTTTTCTTGTTGGGTGCAGCAGTTTGTAGCAGTCTGCCGCCAGTTTTTGATTTCATAGCCTGCAACATATTCTGCTCATGATAGCTCTCTATCATAGTTTGTCTCCCACGGTTTTGGACAGCAGACATATAATAGAGAAAATATGTTCACATTTTGATGGAAATTTTTGCACACGGCGGAAATTGACACAATTTTTGTTCATTAGAAAAAGATTTGGAAACAACAGCTATATGTTGAATTTATTTATTTTTTAATTTCCTTATATGAATTATTTTTTTTTTTTCAATTTTTCATTACCACTTTAGCTTATACAAGTGGCGTCCCCCCATTAAACCACTAATTGCTTTACTCATTGGCTTCTTTAATTTGAAATGACAAAAATTGTCTTTGAGTATTTCCTACCTTCAAAACTGTCAAATTTGAAGAAAACTGTCAAAAAGAAATTTCTAACAAATAATCGTATTCAACATGTGGCAGCTGTAGCTGAAAGTCCCAGACAATGTTGGCACAGTGTTCACAAGGCAACGAATAGAAAAATCAAAAAAAAGAACATTAAAATAAAATTTCAAGAATGCAATTGCATCGAATGAGTCTCATTTATAGACATTTAAAAGCCAATATGAGCAACCATAATTTTTCATTTTTGTTTTTTGTAAGGCAAGGGACAAGTATTTAAATTTTTCCTTATTTCTTTAGAGGGAAAGGGGAAAGTTTTTAAATAAGACCCCCAAAGAAAAGCACTAGAGACTCGTTCTCTAGCATTGGCTATTTAATGCATAAAACTTATAAATAAACAGCCATGTATAATAAACAGAGAGGCTAGACATCACACCGCTCTACTTCCTGCCCGCATCCCAAAAAACCGAGAAACGCATTTTGAACACCAAAAATGCATTCACGCATAAAATTCAAAACGACAAAGATGATGAACATTCAAAATGTAATTCTTAGACATGTTGATCTCGATCTTGGTCAAGACAGATAAAAAAATGTTCCATTTTTGTTAACAGTTTTTTTTTTTTTTTTTTTTTTTTGAAAATATTTCCTCTGGCCATTCATTTTCAATTTGTCATATGGTCAAACCACAAACTGAGTGTTATTGAAATTTATGAGAAATTTTCTAAGGCACTTTTGCATTTCATTCATATTTTTACGTTTAATTTACATTTTTCTTATTCGGCATAATTTAAAACGTTTTTACACTTCACTTGTTAATGTTCACAGAAAATTTTTAAATTTGGTTTCTTTTTTTTTAGTTATCGTCGTTTATAAAAAAAATTATTTATAGTAGCGTTTGAGGCCTTACGATGGCCGTTTGGTCTCGTTGTCTTGATGGCTAAGTGAAAACTGAAGAAACATTTTCATTTGAATTTTTCGGGGCAATCGAATGAGTTGCCACATGCATAAAGAATCGATGATCTTCATTCAGCTCTGTAATAAAAGTGGGACAAATATTTGTTTACATTTTTCGTATTGGTGGGGAGAAGAATTTGAGGGATAATCTCAAATTGGACTGCATATCAAAAAAAAACACCTCGTATAAATAGACGTTTGGTTGTAGTAAAAAAAAACTAAAAAAAATTTAAATGCTTAACATCTGCGATATCTTGATTTTGTAATAGTGCAACATATGTGTTGAAACTTAAAACAACATATTATTGATTAGAGGTCAGCCAACTGTTGAACTATGAAACATAAGGCCAGAGCGAATTTGAGGAACATGCACTGCTTAAGTTAAAAATAAAAAAAAAACTATAGAAAACATTCAATTAAAAATATTTTTAGGCATTAAGTTCAGCCGGGCCAAACTTTGGATACCCACCACCTCGGGTATATATATAAACCACCTGTCGTCATAATCCGTTAAAAAATGCATAATGTATGCCCTAGCATAGCAGCTATATCGAAAGATGTTCCGATTTGGACCAAATTTGACAAGGATATAGAGTGGTCTAATAAGTACAACTAAAAAACGAAAATAAATGTATAAATGTGCCTTTTATGAGCCCAAAACCTTAAATAGAGAGATCGGTCTATGTGGCAGCTATATCCAAATATAAACCGATCTGGGCCAAATTGCAGAAAGTTGTCGATGAGCTTAACAAAACTCAGTATCCCAAATTTCTACGAAATCGGATAATAAATGTGGCTTTTATGGGCCCAAAACCTTAAATCGACGGATCGGTCTATATGGCAGCTATATCCAAATCTGAACCGATTTGAGCCAAATTGCAGAAAGATGTCGAGGGGTCTAACTTAACTCACTGTCCCATATTTTGGCGACATGGGACAAAAAAATCCGCCTTTTATGGGTCCAAAACTTTAAATTGACGGATCGGTCTACATGGCAGTTATATCCAAATCTGTACCGATCTGAGCCAAATTGTAGAAATATGTCGAGGGGTCTAACTTAACTCACTGTCCTATATTTTGGCGACATGGGACAAAAAATCCGCCTTTTATGGGCCCAAAACCTTAAATCGACGGATCGGTCTATATGGCAGCTATATCCAAACCTGGACCGATCTGAGCCAAATTGTAGAAATATGTCGAGGGGCCTAACTTAACTGTCCTATATTTTGGCGACATGGGACAAAAAAATTCGCCTTTTATGGGCCCAAAACCTTAAATCAGAGGATCGGTCTATATGGCAGCTATATTCAATTCTGAACCGATCTGAGCCAAATTGAAGGAGGATGTCGGCTGGCCTAACGCAACTCACTGTACCAAATTTCAGCAAAATCGGATAATAAAAATCGATTTTATGGGCTTAAGACCCTAAATCGGCGGATCGGTCTATATGGCAGGTATATCCCAATCTCAACCGATCGGGTCCAAATGGCAAATAGATGTCGAAGGGCCTAACACAACTCCCTGTCCCAAATATCATCAAAATTGGATAATAAATGTGGCTTTTATGACCTTAAATCGGCGGATTGGTCTAAATGGGGGCTATATCAAGATATTGTCCTGTGTTAATTACGGTTCAAATCGGTATGTAACCTGATATAGCTCCCATATAAACCGATCTCCCGATTTGACTTCTTGAGCCCCTGGAACCCGCAATTTTTGTTCGATTTGGCAGAAATTTTGCATGTAGTGTTCTGCAATGACTTCCAATGACTCTGCGTAGTACGGTGCAAATCGGTCAATAACCTGCCCCCATATAAGTCAATCTCCTGATTCGACTTCTTGAGGCCTTACAAGCCGCAGTTTTTGTCCGATTTGGCTGAAATTTTGCACGATGTGTTCTATTATGACTTCCAATAACTGTGCTTGGTACGGTACAAATCGGTCTATAACCTAATGTAGCTCCCATATAAACCTATCTCCCGATTTGACTTCTTGAACCCCTGGAAGCCGCAATTTTTGTCCGATTTGGCTGAAATTGTTCTGCGATGACTTTTAACAACTGTGCCAAGTACGTTCCGAATAGGTCTATGACCTGATTTAGCTCCCATATAAACCGATCTCCCGATTTGACTTCCTTCCTCTTATAAGCCGCAATTTTTGTTCCATTTTGCCTAAATTTTGTATGCGGTGTTTTTTTATGACTTTCAACAACTGTGAAATGTACGGTCCAAATCAGTATATTAATTAATATAGCTCCCATGTAGGCCACCGTAGCGCAGAGGTTAACATGTCCGCCTATGACGCTGAATGCCTTGGGTTCGAATCCTGGCGAGACCATCAGAAAAAATTTTCAACGGTGGTTTTCCCCTCCTAATGCTGGCAACATTTGTGAGGTACTATGCCATGTAAAACTTCTCTCGAAAGAGGTGTCGCACTGCGGCACGCCGTTCGGACTCGGCTATAAAAAGGAGGCCCCTTATCATTGAGCTTAAAAACTTGAATCGGACTGCACTCATTGATATGTGAGAAGTTTGCCCCCGTTCCTTAGTGGAATGTTCATGGGCAAAATTTGCATTTGCAGCTCCCATGTAAACCGGTCTCCCGATCATCCTTGTTGGGTTCCTAAAAGCTTTAATCTTTAATCTTTTTAGCTAAACCCATGGTTGTGGGTTTCCAAGATTCGTGCGGGCCGAACTTAGAACGCTTTTACTCCTTTTTATTTAATTTTATGAGAAAAAAAATTGTCAATTATTTTTGTGAAAATAAAATTTTGAAAAATTTTCCGTAGAATTTTTTTGCAAAATATGGAATAGATTTTTTTTTAGTTTTTTTTTATTAATTTTTAATTATTTTTTTTTTTTTCAAAATTTCAACATTGCTTTACTTCCCCATTATTTTGAAATCACCCTTTGATAGTTCCCCAAAAACCGAACCATCTGGTTGCTCTGTTCTCATTTTTCACTTTGTTTATTGTGGTCTCAGTGACGACGAACAAAAGAAAAGAAAAGTCAACCGTAAATATCTCATTTTCACGAAAAACAATGCTGTGATCATCATGATAATGTGAACACATTGAGTTCCGAATTTGTGTATTCGTAAATCTATGGTTATGCGCTAATGGAGGGTGCCACTCAATGTAGGCTAATAGAAAACAATGTGGCACATATTTGGAATATCACATTTCCAACTAATTGTGTCACTCTCAAAATGGACAATAAATAATTATTAGGTATATCTATGCATATGTGTAGCTACTTGGAATGTAGTTGGTGTGGGTTAAAGAGGACTTAAGTGAACTTTAAGTGCCCAATTGTGGACTAGTTGAGTATTCTAGGGGTTGCAGAAGTATTAAATGGATGAACAAATAACTGAGTACATAGCTCAAAGGATGGGTTGGAAAGACGGACAAAATATGGATGGAATGGATAACTGCCAGAAGAAAATACCTCTACACAAACAGACGGGTACACAAAGGAAAAAACAAATGAAGAGACAGACTATTGGTAGAACTTTAATAAAGGATTAGGAGACAGAGTGATAGACAGATAGAGAGTGAGAGAGAGAGAGAGAGCGACAGAGAGATGGTCAGACAAGGAACAGATGCACATAAAGACAGAAGGACCCGTAGACACATGGGCATATAGACAGGCGGATATATAGACAGACGGACATACAGACAGACGGACATGTAGACGGACGGACATACGACAAATGGACATATGACAGATGGACAGACATATCGAAAGACGGACATATGGACAGACATACAAAAAACAGAAGGACAGACATATAGGCAGACGGACATAGGGACAGACGGAGATATAGACAGAGGGACTGACATATCGGAAGACGGACATATAGAGAGACGGACATATAGACAGACGGGCATATGGACAGACAGGCATATGGACAGACGGGCATATGGACAGACGGACAAACAGACAGACGGACATATAGAAAGACGGACAAACAGACAGACGGACATATATAAAGACGGACATTTAGGCAGACGGACAGACATATCGAAAGACGGACATATGGACAGACGGACATATAGATAGACGGAAATATGGACAGACGGACATATATACAGACGGACATATAGACAGACTGACATATACACAGACGGACACATGGACTGAAGGGCATATGGACAGACGGACCTATGGACAGAAGGACATATAACAAGACGGACATATAGACAGATGGACTGACATATCGAAAGACGGACATATAGACAGACGGACGTATAGACAGATGGACAGACATATCGAAAGACGGACATATGGACAGACGGACATATAGAAAGACAGATATACATACATAAAGACAGACGGACAGATATATCAAAGGAAGGACATATAGACAGACGGACATATAGACAGACGGACATATAGACAGACGGACATATAGACAGACGGACATATAGACAGACTGACATATAGACAGACGGACAAAGATATCGAAAGGCGGACATTAGACTGACATATTGACAGACGGACATATTGACAGACGGACATATAGACAGACGGACGTATAGACAGACGGACACATAGACATACCGTCATATAGACTGACGGACATATAAACAGACGGACATATAGACAGATGGATATATAGACAGACTGACATATAGACAGACGGACACATAGACTGAAGGGCATATGGACAGACGGACCTATGGACAGAAGGACATATAACAAGACGGACATATAGACAGATGGACAGACATATCGAAAGGCGGACATATAGACAGACGGACGTATAGACAGATGGACAGACATATCGACAGACGGAAATATGGACAGATGGAAATATGGACAGACGGACATATAGATAGACGGATATACATACATAAAGACAGACGGACAGATATATCTAAGGACGGACATATAGACAGACGGACATATAGACAGACTGACATAGAGACAGACGGACAAACATATCGAAAGACGAACATTAGACTGACATATTGACAGACGGACATATAGACAGACGGACGTATAGACAGACGGACACATAGACATACCGTCATATAGACTGACGGACATATAAACAGACGGACATATAGACAGATGGACATATAGAAATACGGACTTGTAGACAGACGGACATATAGACAGACGGACAGATATATTAAAAGACGGACATATTGGCAGATGGACATTTAGATAGACCGACATATTGGCAGACGGACATATAGATAGACGGACAAATAGACAGATGGACAGGCATACCGAAAGACGGATATAAAGGCAGTCGGACATGTTGAAAGACGGACACATGGACTGAAGGGCATATGGACAGACGGACCTATGGACAGAAGGACATATAACAAGACGGACATATAGACAGACCGACATATAGACAGGCGGACAGATATATCGAAAGACGGACAGACATATCGAAAGACGGACATATAGACAGACTGACATATGGACAGACGGACAGACGGACATATAGACAGATGGCAGACATATCGAAAGGCGTACATATAGATAGGGGGACAGACATATCGAAAGACGGACATATAGATAGACTGAGATATGGACAAACGGACATATAGACAGACGGACACATTGACAGACGGACGTATAGACAAATGGACAGACATATCGAAAGACGGACATATAGACAGACGGACATATAGACAGACATATCGAGAGGTGGATATATAGACAGACATATCGAAAGGTGGACATATACGCAGACGGTCATATAGACAGACGGACATATAGAAAGACGGACATATAGACAGACGGACATATAGACAGGCGGACACATAGACAGACGGACATATAGACAGACTAACAAATGGACAGACGGACATATAGACAGATGGACGGACATATCGAAAGACGGACATATAGACATGCGGACAGACATATCGAAAGACGGACATATAGATAGACTGAGATATGGACAAACGGACATATAGAAAGACGGACATATAGACAGACTAACAAATGGACAGACGGACATATAGACAGATGGACAGACATATCGAAAGACGGACATATAGACATGCGGACAGACATATCTAAAGACGGACAGACAACTCGAAAGACGGACATATAGACAGACGGACATATGGACAGGCGGACATACGGACAGACGGACATATAGACAGGCGGATACATAGACAGACGGACATATAGACAAACTAACAAATGGACAGACGGACATATAGACAGATGGACAGACATATCGAAAGACGGACATATAGACATGCGGACAAACGTATCGAAAGACGGACAGACAACTCGAAAGATGGACATATAGACAGATGGAGATATGGACAGGTGGACATATAGACAGACGGACATATAGACAGACGGACATATAGACAGATGGACATATAGACAGACGGACAGACAGACGGATGGACAAAATTATGATGTAACGGGCACTATGTTAAAACGGGCAGTTCATATTTTTATACCCTTCAATACTACTGTGGTACATGGTATTATAACTTAGTGCATTCGTTTGTAACACCCAGAAGGAAGAGAGATAGACCTATCGATAAGTATACCGATCGACTCAGAATCAATTTCTGATTCGGTTTAGCTATGTTTGTCTGTTTGTCTGTCCATGTCAATTTGTGTAATATAGGTCGCAGTTTTCAACTGATCGTCTTAAAATTTAGTACAGGCATGTTTTTCGACCTGGAAACAAAGCATATTGAAAATGGAAGCAATCGGTTCAGATTTGCATATAGCTCCCATATATATGTTCGTCCGATTTGCAGTATTAATGCAATAAAATGGTCATTTTTTAAAAGATTCTTTTAAAACTTGACAGGAAGGATTTTCTTATGACTCTCGACATTACTGGTGAATTTCATAAAAATCGGTTCAGATTTAGATATAGCTGCCATTTATCTATATCGCCCGATTTTTACTTCTAGATCCAATGCAAGTGCATTTATTGACCAATCTTGCTAAAACTTTGTACAACGCTTTCTTTGACGACTGCCATAATACCTGAGAAGTCTGCTCGAAATCGGTTGAGATTTAGATATAGCTCCCATATATATGTTCGTCCGATTTCGAGAAATATTGCATTAAAATGCTCATTTGTTAAACGATTATCTCGAAATTTGGCAGGAGGAATTTTCTTATAACTCTAGACATTGCTGGTGAATTTCATAGAAATCGGCTCAGATTTAGATATAGCTGCCATATATGTATATCGCCCGTTTTTCACTTCAAGAGCCACTGCAAGCACATTTATTGACCCAACTTGCCAAAATTTTGTACGACGCTTTCCTCGACAACTACCACAATATCTGAGAAGTCTACTTGAAACCGGTTCAGATTTGTATATAGCTCCCATATATATGTTCGTCCGATTTCGAGAAATATTGCATTAAAATGCTCATTTGTTAACTGATTCTCTCGAAATATGGATTTTCCTATGACTTTCGACATTACTGATGAATTTCATAAAAATCGGTTCAGATTTAGATATAGCTGCCATATATGTATATCGCCCGATTTTCACTCCATGAGCCACTACAAGCACATTTTTTAACCAATCTTGCCAAAATGTTGCACAATGCTTTCCTCTACGAGGACCACAATATCTGAGAAGTTAGCTCGAAATCGGTTCAGATTTAGATATAGCTCCCATATATATGTTCGTCCGATTTCGAGAAATATTGCATTAAAATGCTCATTTGTTAAACGATTCTCTCGAAATTTGGCAGGAAGGATTTTCTTATGACTCTCGACATTACTGGCGAATTTCATAAAAATCGGTTCAGATTTAGATATAGCTGCCAT